>NC_054477.1:7716680-7786415 GCF_017639515.1 Carcharodon carcharias | reverse complement strand
GAGTCAGTGTGTGTGGGACACGTACCCCAGTGAGAGTCAGTGTGTGTGGGACACGTACCCCAGTGAGAGTCAGTGTGTGTGGGACCCGTACCCCAGTGAGAGTCAGTGTGTGTGGGACACGTACCCCAGTGAGAGTCAGTGTGTGTGGAACCAATACCCCAGTGAGAGTCAGTGTGTGTGGGACCCGTACCCCAGTGAGAGTCAGTGTGTGCAGGACCCGCACCTCAGTGAGAGTCAGTGTGTGTGGAACCATTACCCCAGTGAGAGTCAGTGTATGTGGGACCCGTACCCCAGTGAGAGTCAGTGTGTGTGGGATCCGTACCCCAGTGACAGTCAGTGTGTGTGGGACACGTACCCCAGTGAGAGTCAGTGTGTGTGGGACCTGTGCCCCAGTGAGAGTCAGTGTGTGTAGGACACGTACCCCAGTGAGAGTCAGTGGGTGTGGGACCCGTACCCCAGTGAGAGTCAGTGTGTGTGGGACCCGTACCCCATTGAGAGTCAGTGTGTGTAGGAGCCGTACACCAGTGAGAGTCAGTGTGTGTGGGACCCGTACCCCAGTGAGAGTCAGTGTGTGTGGGCCCCGTACCCCAGTGAGAGTCAGTGTGTGTGGGACCCGTACCCCTAGTGAGAGTCAGTGTGTGTGGGACACATACCCCAGTGAGAGTCAGTGTGTGTAGAACCTGTACCCCAGTGAGAGTCAGCCTGTGTAGACCCTGTACCCCAGTGAGAGTCAGTGTTTGTGGAACCCATACCCCAGTGGGAGTCAGTGTATGTGGGACCCGTACCCCAGTGAGAGTCAGTGTGTGTGGGATCCGTACCCCAGTGAGAGTCAATGTGTGTGGGACACGTACCCCAGTGAGAGACAGTGTGTGTGGGACCCATACCCCAGTGGGAGTCAATGTGTGTGGGACCCCTATCCCATCGAGAGTAAGTATGTGTGGAAATTGTACCCCAGTGAGAGTCAGCATGTGTAGAACCCGTACCCCTATGAGAATCAGTGTATGTGGAACCCATACCCCAGTGAGAATCAGTGTGTGCAGGACCCCAGTGAGAGTCAGCGTGTGTAGAACCTGTACCCCAGTGAGAGTCAGTGTATGTGGAACCCATACCCCAGTGAGAATCAGTGTGTGTAGGACACGTACCCCAGTAAGAGTCAGTGTGTGTGGGACACGTACCCCAGTGAGAGTCAGTGTGTGTGGGACACGTACCCCAGTGAGAGTCAGTGTGTGTGGAACCAATACCCCAGTGAGAGTCAGTGTGTGTGGGACCCGTACCCCAGTGAGAGTCAGTGTGTGCAGGACCCGTACCCCAGTGAGAGTCAGTGTGTGTGGAACCATTACCCCAGTGAGAGTCAGTGTATGTGGGACCCGTACCCCAGTGAGAGTCAGTGTGTGTGGGATCCGTACCCCTTTGAGAGTCAGTGTGTGTGAGACACGTCCCCCGTGAGAGTCAGTGTGTGTGGGACCTGTGCCCCAGTGAGAGTCAGTGTGTGTAGGACACGTACCCCAGTGAGAGTCAGTGTGTGTGGGACCCGTACCCCATTGAGAGTCAGTGTGTGTAGGAGCCGTACACCAGTGAGAGTCAGTGTGTGTGGGACCCGTACCCCAGTGAGAGTCAGTGTGTGTGGGGCCCGTACCCCAGTGAGAGTCAGTGTGTGTGGGACCCGTACCCCAGTGAGAGTCAGTGTGTGTGGGACACATACCCCAGTGAGAGTCAGTGTGTGTAGGACCTGTACCCCAGTGAGAGTCAGTGTATGTGGGACCCGTACCCCAGTGACAGTCAGTGTGTGTGGAACCCGTACCGCAGTGAGAGTCAGCCTGTGTAGACCCTGTACCCCAGTGAGAGTCAGTGTTTGTGGAACCCATACCCCAGTGGGAGTCAATGTGTGTGGGACCCCTATCCCATCGAGAGTAAGTATGTGTGGAACTTGTACCCCAGTGAGAGTCAGCATGTGTAGAACCCATACCCCAGTAAGAGTCAGTGTATGTGGAACCCATACCCCAGTGAGAATCAGTGTGTGTAGGACACGTACCCCAGTGAGAGTCAGTGTGTGTGGGACGCATACGCCAGTGAGAGTCAGTGTGTGTGGGACCCATACCCCAGTGAGAGTCAGTGTGTGTGGGGCCCATACCCCAGTGAGAGTCAGTGTGTGTGGGACCCGTACCCCAGTGAGAGTCAGTGTGTGTGGGACCCGTACCCCAGTGAGAGTCAGTGTGTGTGGGAACCGTACCCCAGTGAGAGTCAGCATGCGTGGAACCTGTACCCCAGTGAGAGTCAGTGTGTTTAGAACCTGTACCACAGTGAGAGTCAGTGTGTGTAGAACCTGTACCCCAGTGAGAGTCAGCGTGTGTAGAACCTGTACCACAGTGAGAGTCAGCGTGTGTAGAACCCGTACCCAAGTAAGAGTCAGCGTGTGTAGAACCCGTACCCAGTGACAATCAGTGTTTGCAGGACCCGTACCCCAGTGAGAGTCAGTGTGTGTGGGACCTGTACCCCAGTGAGAGTCAGTGTATGTGGGAACCATACCTCAGTGAGAGTCAGTATGTGTAGGACCCATACCCCACTGAGAGTCAGTGTGTAGGCACCGTACCCCAGTGAGAGTCAGTGTGTGTAGACCCTGTACCCCAGTGAGAGTCAGCATGTGTAGAGCTCATACCTCAGTGAGAGTCAGTGGGTTTAGGGCCCGTACCCCAGTGAGAATCAGCATGTTTTGGACCCGTACCCCAGTGAGAGTCAGTGTGTATGGGACCCGTACCCCAGTGAGTGCCTGTGAGTGTGGGACCCGTACCCCAGTGAGAGTCAGTGTGTGTGGGACCCGTACCCCAGTGAGAGTCAGTGTGTGTGGGACCCGTACCCCAGTGAGAGTCAGTGTGTGTGGGACCCGTACCCCAGTGAGAGTCAGTGTGTGTGGGACCCGTACCCCAGTGAGTGTCTGTGTGTGTGGGACCCGTACCCCAGTGAGAGTCAGTGTGTGTGGGACCCGTACCCCAGTGAGAGTCAGTGTTTGTGGGACCCATACCCCAGTGAGAGTCAGTGTGTGTAGAACCTGTACCCCAGTGAGAGTCAGCCTGTGTAGACCCTGTACCCCAGTGAGAGTCAGTGTTTGTGGAACCCATACCCCAGTGGGAGTCAGTTTATGTGGGACCCGTACCCCAGTGAGAGTCAGTGTGTGTGGGATCCGTACCCCAGTGAGAGCCAGTGTGTGTGGGACACGTACCCCAGTGAGAGTCAGTGTGTGTGGGACCCATACCCCAGTGGGAGTCAATGTGTGTGGGACCCCTATCCCATCGAGAGTAAGTATGTGTGGAACTTGTACCCCAGTGAGAGTCAGCATGTGTAGAACCCGTACCCCTATGAGAATCAGTGTATGTGGAACCCATACCCCAGTGAGAATCAGTGTGTGCAGGACCCCAGTGAGAGTCAGCGTGTGTAGAACCTGTACCCCAGTGAGCGTCAGCCTGTGTAGACCCTGTACCCCAGTGATAGTCAGTGTTTGTGGAACCCATACCCCAGTGGGAGTCAATGTGAGTGGGACCCCTATCCCATCGAGAGTAAGTATGTGTGGAACTTGTACCCCAGTGAGAGTCAGCATGTGTAGAACCCGTACCCCAGTAAGAGTCAGTGTATGTGGAACCCATACCCCAGTGAGAATCAGTGTGTGTAGGACACGTACCCCAGTGAGAGTCAGTGCGTGTGGGACACGTACCCCAGTGAGAGTCAGTGTGTGTGGGACACGTACCCCAGTGAGAGTCAGTGTGTGGGGGACACGTACCCCAGTGAGAGTCAGTGTGTGTGCAACCAATACCCCAGTGAGAGTCAGTGTGTGTGGGACCCGTACCCGAGTGAGAGTCAGTGTGTGCAGGACCCGTACCCCAGTGAGAGTCAGTGTGTGTGGAACCATTACCCCAGTGAGAGTCAGTGTATGTGGGACCCGTACCCCAGTGAGAGTCAGTGTGTGTGGGATCCATACCCCAGTGAGAGTCAGTGTGTGTGGGACACGTCCCCCGTGAGAGTCAGTGTGTGTGGGACCTGTGCCGCAGTGAGAGTCAGTGTGTGTAGGACACGTACCCCAGTGAGAGTCAGTGTGTGTGGGACCCGTACCCCATTGAGAGTCAGTGTGTGTAGGAGCCGTACACCAGTGAGAGTCAGTGTGTGTGGGACCCGTACCCCAGTGAGAGTCAGTGTGTGTGGGGCCCGTACCCCAGTGAGAGTCAGTGTGTGTGGGACCCGTACCCCAGTGAGAGTCAGTGTGTGTGGGACACATACCCCAGTGAGAGTCAGTGTGTGTAGGACCTGTACCCCAGTGAGAGTCAGTGTATGTGGGACCCGTACAACAGTGACAGTCAGTGTGTGTGGAACCCATACCGCAGTGAGAGTCAGCCTGTGTAGACCCTGTACCCCAGTGAGAGTCAGTGATTGTGGAACCCATACCCCAGTGGGAGTCAATGTGTGTGGGACCCCTATCCCACCGAGAGTAAGTATGTGTGGAACTTGTACCCCAGTGAGAGTCAGCATGTGTAGAACCCGTACCCCAGTAAGAGTCAGTGTATGTGGAACCAATACCCCAGTGAGAATCAGTGTGTGTAGGACACCTACCCCAGTGAGAGTCAGTGTGTGTGGGACACGTACCCCAGTGAGAGTCAGTGTGTGTGGGACACGTACCCCAGTGAGAGTCAGTGTGTGTGGGACCCGTACCCCAGTGAGAGTCAGTGTGTGTGGGACACGTACCCCAGTGAGAGTCAGTGTGTGTGGAACCAATACCCCAGTGAGAGTCAGTGTGTGTGGGACCCGTACCCCAGTGAGAGTCAGTGTGTGCAGGACCCGCACCTCAGTGAGAGTCAGTGTGTGTGGAACCATTACCCCAGTGAGAGTCAGTGTATGTGGGACCCGTACCCCAGTGAGAGACAGTGTGTGTGGGATCCGTACCCCAGTGAGAGTCAGTGTGTGTGGGACACGTCCCCCGTGAGAGTCAGTGTGTGTGGGACCTGTGCCGCAGTGAGAGTCAGTGTGTGTAGGACACGTACCCCAGTGAGAGTCAGTGTGTGTGGGACCCGTACCCCATTGAGAGTCAGTGTGTGTAGGAGCCGTACACCAGTGAGAGTCAGTGTGTGTGGGACCCGTACCCCAGTGAGAGTCAGTGTGTGTGGGGCCCGTACCCCAGTGAGAGTCAGTGTGTGTGGGACCCGTACCCCAGTGAGAGTCAGTGTGTGTGGGACACATACCCCAGTGAGAGTCAGTGTGTGTAGGACCTGTACCCCAGTGAGAGTCAGTGTATGTGGGACCCGTACACCAGTGACAGTCAGTGTGTGTGGAACCCATACCGCAGTGAGAGTCAGCCTGTGTAGACCCTGTACCCCAGTGAGAGTCAGTGATTGTGGAACCCATACCCCAGTGGGAGTCAATGTGTGTGGGACCCCTATCCCACCGAGAGTAAGTATGTGTGGAACTTGTACCCCAGTGAGAGTCAGCATGTGTAGAACCCGTACCCCAGTAAGAGTCAGTGTATGTGGAACCCATACCCCAGTGAGAATCAGTGTGTGTAGGACACGTACCCCAGTGAGTGTCAGTGTGTGTGGGACACGTACCCCAGTGAGAGTCAGTGTGTGTGGGACACGTACCCCAGTGAGAGTCAGTGTGTGTGGGACCCGTACCCCAGTGAGAGTCAGTGTGTGTGGGACACGTACCCCAGTGAGAGTCAGTGTGTGTGGAACCAATACCCCAGTGAGAGTCAGTGTGTGTGGGACCCGTACCCCAGTGAGAGTCAGTGTGTGCAGGACCCGCACCTCAGTGAGAGTCAGTGTGTGTGGAACCATTACCCCAGTGAGAGTCAGTGTATGTGGGACCCGTACCCCAGTGAGAGTCAGTGTGTGTGGGATCCGTACCCCAGTGACAGTCAGTGTGTGTGGGACACGTACCCCAGTGAGAGTCAGTGTGTGTGGGACCTGTGCCCCAGTGAGAGTCAGTGTGTGTAGGACACGTACCCCAGTGAGAGTCAGTGGGTGTGGGACCCGTACCCCAGTGAGAGTCAGTGTGTGTGGGACCCGTACCCCATTGAGAGTCAGTGTGTGTAGGAGCCGTACACCAGTGAGAGTCAGTGTGTGTGGGACCCGTACCCCAGTGAGAGTCAGTGTGTGTGGGCCCCGTACCCCAGTGAGAGTCAGTGTGTGTGGGACCCGTACCCCTAGTGAGAGTCAGTGTGTGTGGGACACATACCCCAGTGAGAGTCAGTGTGTGTAGAACCTGTACCCCAGTGAGAGTCAGCCTGTGTAGACCCTGTACCCCAGTGAGAGTCAGTGTTTGTGGAACCCATACCCCAGTGGGAGTCAGTGTATGTGGGACCCGTACCCCAGTGAGAGTCAGTGTGTGTGGGATCCGTACCCCAGTGAGAGTCAATGTGTGTGGGACACGTACCCCAGTGAGAGACAGTGTGTGTGGGACCCATACCCCAGTGGGAGTCAATGTGTGTGGGACCCCTATCCCATCGAGAGTAAGTATGTGTGGAAATTGTACCCCAGTGAGAGTCAGCATGTGTAGAACCCGTACCCCTATGAGAATCAGTGTATGTGGAACCCATACCCCAGTGAGAATCAGTGTGTGCAGGACCCCAGTGAGAGTCAGCGTGTGTAGAACCTGTACCCCAGTGAGAGTCAGTGTATGTGGAACCCATACCCCAGTGAGAATCAGTGTGTGTAGGACACGTACCCCAGTAAGAGTCAGTGTGTGTGGGACACGTACCCCAGTGAGAGTCAGTGTGTGTGGGACACGTACCCCAGTGAGAGTCAGTGTGTGTGGAACCAATACCCCAGTGAGAGTCAGTGTGTGTGGGACCCGTACCCCAGTGAGAGTCAGTGTGTGCAGGACCCGTACCCCAGTGAGAGTCAGTGTGTGTGGAACCATTACCCCAGTGAGAGTCAGTGTATGTGGGACCCGTACCCCAGTGAGAGTCAGTGTGTGTGGGATCCGTACCCCTTTGAGAGTCAGTGTGTGTGAGACACGTCCCCCGTGAGAGTCAGTGTGTGTGGGACCTGTGCCCCAGTGAGAGTCAGTGTGTGTAGGACACGTACCCCAGTGAGAGTCAGTGTGTGTGGGACCCGTACCCCATTGAGAGTCAGTGTGTGTAGGAGCCGTACACCAGTGAGAGTCAGTGTGTGTGGGACCCGTACCCCAGTGAGAGTCAGTGTGTGTGGGGCCCGTACCCCAGTGAGAGTCAGTGTGTGTGGGACCCGTACCCCAGTGAGAGTCAGTGTGTGTGGGACACATACCCCAGTGAGAGTCAGTGTGTGTAGGACCTGTACCCCAGTGAGAGTCAGTGTATGTGGGACCCGTACCCCAGTGACAGTCAGTGTGTGTGGAACCCGTACCGCAGTGAGAGTCAGCCTGTGTAGACCCTGTACCCCAGTGAGAGTCAGTGTTTGTGGAACCCATACCCCAGTGGGAGTCAATGTGTGTGGGACCCCTATCCCATCGAGAGTAAGTATGTGTGGAACTTGTACCCCAGTGAGAGTCAGCATGTGTAGAACCCATACCCCAGTAAGAGTCAGTGTATGTGGAACCCATACCCCAGTGAGAATCAGTGTGTGTAGGACACGTACCCCAGTGAGAGTCAGTGTGTGTGGGACACGTACCCCAGTGAGAGTCAGTGTGTGTGGGACCCGTACCCCAGTGAGAGTCAGTGTGTGTGGGACACGTACCCCAGTGAGAGTCAGTGTGTGTGGAACCAATACCCCAGTGAGAGTCAGTGTATGTGGGACCCGTACCCCAGTGAGAGTCAGTGTGTGTGGGATCCGTACCCCAGTGAGAGTCAGTGTGTGTGGGACACGTACCCCAGTGAGAGTCAGTGTGTGTGGGACCCGTACCCCAGTGAGAGTCAGTGTGTGTGGGACCCGTACCCCATTGAGAGTCAGTGTGTGTAGGAGCCGTACACCAGTGAGAGTCAGTGTGTGTGGGACCCGTACCCCAGTGAGAGTCAGTGTGTGTGGGACCTGTTCCCCAGTGAGAGTCAGTGTATGTGGGACCCGTACCCCAGTGAGAGTCAGTGTGTGTGGGACCCGTACCCCAGTGAGAGTCAGTGTGTGTGGGACCCGTACCCCAGTGAGAGTCAGTGTGTGTGGGAACCAATACCCCAGTGAGAGTCAGTGTGTGTGGGACCTGTACCCCAGTGAGAGTCAGCATGCGTGGAACCCGTACCCCAGTGAGAGCCAGTGTGTGTGGAACCCGTACCCCAGTGAGAGTCAGTGTGTGTGGAACACATACCCCAGTGAGAGTCAGTGTGTGTGAGACCCGTACCCCAGTGAGAGTCAGTGTGTGTGGGACCCGTACCCCAGTGAGTGTCTGTGTGTGTGGGACACGTACCCCAGTGAGAGTCAGTGTGTGTGGGACCCGTACCCCAGTGAGAGTCAGTGTGTGTGGGACCCGTACCCCAGTGAGAGTCAGTGTATGTGGGACCCGTACCCCAGTGAGAGTCAGTGTGTGTGGGATCCGTACCCCAGTGAGAGTCAATGTGTGTGGGACACGTACCCCAGTGAGAGTCAGTGTGTGTGGGACCCATACCCCAGTGGGAGTCAATGTGTGTGGGACCCCTATCCCATCGAGAGTAAGTATGTGTGGAAATTGTACCCCAGTGAGAGTCAGCATGTGTAGAACCCGTACCCCTATGAGAATCAGTGTAGGTGGAACCCATACCCCAGTGAGAATCAGTGTGTGCAGGACCCCAGTGAGAGTCAGCGTGTGTAGAACCTGTACCCCAGTGAGAGTCAGTGTATGTGGAACCCATACCCCAGTGAGAATCAGTGTGTGTAGGACACGTACCCCAGTGAGAGTCAGTGTGTGTGGGACACGTAACCCAGTGAGAGTCAGTGTGTGTGGGACACGTACCCCAGTGAGAGTCAGTGTGTGTGGGACACGTACCCCAGTGAGAGTCAGTGTGTGTGGGACACGTACCCCAGTGAGAGTCAGTGTGTGTGGGACACGTACCCCAGTGAGAGTCAGTGTGTGTGGAACCAATACCCCAGTGAGAGTCAGTGTGTGTGGGACCCGTACCCGAGTGAGAGTCAGTGTGTGCAGGACCCGTACCCCAGTGAGAGTCAGTGTGTGTGGAACCATTACCCCAGTGAGAGTCAGTGTGTGTGAGATCCGTACCCCAGTGAGAGTCAGTGTGTGTGGGACCCATACCCCAGTGAGAGTCAGTGTGTGTGGGACCTGTTCCCCAGTGAGAGTCAGTGTATGTGGGACCCGTACCCCAGTGAGAGTCAGTGTGTGTGGGACCCGTACCCCAGTGAGAGTCAGTGTGTGTGGGACCCGTACCCCAGTGAGAGTCAGTGTGTGTGGGAACCAATACCCCAGTGAGAGTCAGTGTGTGTGGGACCTGTACCCCAGTGAGAGTCAGCATGCGTGGAACCCGTACCCCAGTGAGAGCCAGTGTGTGTGGAACCCGTACCCCAGTGAGAGTCAGTGTGTGTGGAACACATACCCCAGTGAGAGTCAGTGTGTGTGAGACCCGTACCCCAGTGAGAGTCAGTGTGTGTGGGACCCGTACCCCAGTGAGTGTCTGTGTGTGTGGGACACGTACCCCAGTGAGAGTCAGTGTGTGTGGGACCCGTACCCCAGTGAGAGTCAGTGTGTGTGGGACCCGTACCCCAGTGAGAGTCAGTGTGTGTGGGACCCGTACCCCAGTGAGAGTCAGTGTGTGTGGGGCACGTACCCCAGTGAGAGTCAGTGTGTGTGGGGCATGTACCCCAGTGAGAGTCAGTGTGTGTGGGACCCGTACCCCAGTGAGAGTCAGTGTGTGTGGGGCCCGTACCCCAGTGAGAGTCAGTGTGTGTGGGACCCGTACCCCAGTGAGAGTCAGTGTGTGTAGGATCCATACCCCAGTGAGAGTCAGTGTGTGTAGAACCTGTACCCCAGTGAGAGTCAGCGTGTGTAGAACCTGTACCCCAGTGAGAGTCAGCCTGTGTAGACCCTGTACCCCAGTGAGAGTCAGTGTTTGTGGAACCCATACCCTAGTGGGAGTCAATGTGTGTGGGACCCCGATCCCATCGAGAGTAAGTATGTGTGGAACTTGTACCCCAGTGAGAGTCAGCATGTGTAGAACCCGTACCTCAGTAAGAATCAGTGTGTGTAGAACCCGTACCCCTATGAGAATCAGTGTATGTGGAACCCATACCCCAGTGAGAATCAGTGTGTGCAGGACCCGTACCCCAGTGAGAGTCAGTGTGTGTGGAACCATTACCCCAGTGAGAGTCAGTGTATGTGGGACCCGTACCCCAGTGAGAGTCAGTGTGTGTGGGATCCGTACCCCAGTGAGAGTCAGTGTGTGTGGGACACGTACCCCAGTGAGAGTCAGTGTGTGTGGGACCTGTGCCCCAGTGAGAGTCAGTGTGTGTAGGACACGTACCACAGTGAGAGTCAGTGTGTGTGGGACACGTACCCCAGTGAGAGTCAGTGTGTGTGGAACCAATACGCCAGTGAGAGTCAGTGTGTGTGGGACCCGTACCCCAGTGAGAGTCAGTGTGTGCAGGACCCGTACCCCAGTGAGAGTCAGTGTGTGTGGAACCATTACCCCAGTGAGAGTCAGTGTATGTGGGACGCGTACCCCAGTGAGAGTCAGTGTGTGTGGGATCCGTACCCCAGTGAGAGTCAGTGTGTGTGGGACACGTCCCCCGTGAGAGTCAGTGTGTGTGGGACCCGTACCCCAGTGAGAGTCAGTGTGTGTGGGACCCGTACCCCAGTGAGAGTCAGTGTGTGTGGGACACGTACCCCAGTGAGAGTCAGTGTGTGTAGGACCTGTACCCCAGTGAGAGTCAGTGTGTGTGGGACCCGTACCCCAGTGACAGTCAGTGTGTGTGGAACCCGTACCGCAGTGAGAGTCAGCGTGTGTGGGACCCGTACCCCAGTGAGAGTCAGTGTGTGTGGGACCCGCACCCCAGTGAGAGTCAGTGTGTGTGGAACCAATAACCCACTGAGAGTCAGTGTTTGTGGTACCCGTATGCCAGTGAGAGTCAGTGTGTTTGGGACCTGTACCCCAGTGAGAGTCAGTGTGTGTGGAACCAATAACCCACTGAGAGTCAGTGTTTGTGGGACCCGTACGCCAGTGAGAATCAGTGCGTGTGGGACCCGTACCCCAGTGAGAGTCAGTGTATGTGGGAACCATACCTCAGTGAGAGTCAGTTTGTGTGGGGCCCGTACCGCAGTGAGAGTCAGTGTGTGTGGGTCCCGTACCCCAGTGAGAGTCAGCGTGTGTGGGACCCGTACCCCAGTGAGAGTCTGTGTGTGTGGGACCCGTACCCCAGTGACAGTCAGTGTGTCTGGGATCCGTACCCCAGTGAGAGTCAGTGTGTGTGGGACCCGTACCCCAGTGAGAGTCAGTGTGTGTGGGACCCGTACCCCAGTGAGAGTCAGTGTATGTGGGAACCATACCTCAGTGAGAGTCAGTGTGTGTGGGACTCGTACCTCAGTGAGATTCAGTGTGTACGGGACCCGTACCCCAGTGAGTGTCAGTGTGTATGGAACCCGTACCCGAGTGAGAGTCAGTGTGTATGGAACCCGTACCCCAGTGAGAGTCAGTGTGTGTGGGACCCGTACCCCAGTAAGTGTCAGTGTGTGTGGGACCCGTACCCCAGTGAGAGTCAGCATGCGTGGAACCCGTACCCCAGTGAGAGTCAGTGTGTGTGGGGCCCGTACCCCAGTGAGAGTCAGTGTGTGTGGGACCCGTACCCCAGTGAGAGTCAGTGTGTGTGGGACACGTACCCCAGTGAGAGTCAGTGTGTGTAGGACCTGTACCCCAGTGAGAGTCAGTGTGTGTGGAACCCGTACCGCAGTGAGAGTCAGCGTGTGTGGGACCCGTACCCCAGTGAGAGTCCGTGTGTGTGGGACCCATACCCCAGTGACAGTCCGTGTGTGTGGAACCAATACCCCAGTGAGAGTCAGTGTATGTGGGACCCACACCCCAGTGAGAGTACAGTGAGTGTAGGGACCCATACCCCAGTGAGAGTCAGTGTGTGTGGGACGCATACAGCAGTAAGAGTCAGTGTGTGTGTGGGACCCATACCCCAGTGAGAGTCAGTGTGTGTGTGGGACCCGTACACCAGTGAGAGTCAGTGTGTGTGGAACCATTACCCCAGTAAGAGTCAGTGTATGTGGGACCCGTACCCCAGTGAGAGTCACTGTATGTGGGACCCGTACCCCAGTGAGAGTCAGTGTGTGTGGGACCCATACGCCAGTGAGAGTCAGTGTGTGTGGGACCTGTACCCCAGTGAGTGTCAGTGTGTGTGGAACCAATACCCCAGTGAGAGTCAGTGTGTGTGGAACCAATAACCCACTGAGAGTCAGTGTATGTGGGACCCGTACCCCAGTGAGAGTCAGTGTGTGTGGGACCTGTATCCCAGTGAGAGTCAGTGTGTGTGGGACCTGTATCCCAGTGAGAGTCAGTGTGTGTGGGACCTGTATCCCAGTGAGAGTCAGTGTGTGTGGAACCAATACCCCAGTGAAAGTCAGTGTATGTGGGAACCATACCCCAGTGAGAGTCAGTGTATGTGGGAACCATACCTCAGTGAGAGTCAGTGTGTTTAGGGCCCGTACCCCAGTGAGAATCAGCATGTTTTGGACCTGTACCCCATTGAGAGTCAGTGTGTATGGAACCCGTACCCCAGTAAGAGTCAGTGTGTGTGGGACCTGTACCCCAATGAGAGTCAGTGTGTGTGGGACCCGTACCCCAGTGAGAGTCAGTGTGTGTGGGACCCGTACCCCAGTGAGAGTCAGTGTGTGTGGGAACCGTACCCCAGTGAGAGTCAGCATGCGTGGAACCCGTACCCCAGTGAGAGTCAGTGTGTGTGAGACCCGTACACCAGTGAGAGTCAGTGTGTGTGGGACGCATACGCCAGTGAGAGTCAGTGTGTGTGGGACCCATACCCCAGTGAGAGTCAGTGTGTGTGGGGCCCATACCCCAGTGAGAGTCAGTGTGTGTGGGACCCGTACCCCAGTGAGAGTCAGTGTGTGTGGGACCCGTACCCCAGTGAGAGTCAGTGTGTGTGGGAACCGTACCCCAGTGAGAGTCAGCATGCTTGGAACCTGTACCCCAGTGAGAGTCAGTGTGTTTAGAACCTGTACCACAGTGAGAGTCAGTGTGTGTAGAACCTGTACCCCAGTGAGAGTCAGCGTGTGTAGAACCTGTACCACAGTGAGAGTCAGCGTGTGTAGAACCCGTACCCAAGTAAGAGTCAGCGTGTGTAGAACCCGTACCCAGTGACAATCAGTGTTTGCAGGACCCGTACCCCAGTGAGAGTCAGTGTGTGTGGGACCTGTACCCCAGTGAGAGTCAGTGTATGTGGGAACCATACCTCAGTGAGAGTCAGTATGTGTAGGACCCATACCCCACTGAGAGTCAGTGTGTAGGCACCGTACCCCAGTGAGAGTCAGTGTGTGTAGACCCTGTACCCCAGTGAGAGTCAGCATGTGTAGAGCTCATACCTCAGTGAGAGTCAGTGGGTTTAGGGCCCGTACCCCAGTGAGAATCAGCATGTTTTGGACCCGTACCCCAGTGAGAGTCAGTGTGTATGGGACCCGTACCCCAGTGAGTGTCTGTGTGTGTGGGACCCGTACCCCAGTGAGAGTCAGTGTGTGTGGGACCCGTACCCCAGTGAGTGTCTGTGTGTGTGGGACCCGTACCCCAGTGAGAGTCAGTGTGTGTGGGACCCGTACCCCAGTGAGAGTCAGTGTGTGTAGAACCTGTACCCCAGTGAGAGTCAGCGTGTGTAGAACCTGTACCCCAGTGAGAGTCAGCCTGTGTAGACCCTGTACCCCAGTGAGAGTCAGTGTTTGTGGAACCCATACCCCAGTGGGAGTCAATGTGTGTGGGACCCCTATCCCATTGAGAGTAAGTATGTGTGGAACTTGTACCCCAGTGAGAGTCAGCATGTGTAGAACCCGTACCCCAGTAAGAGTCAGTGTGTGTAGAACCCGTACCCCTATGAGAATCAGTGTATGTGGAACCCATACCCCAGTGAGAATCAGTGTGTGCAGGACCCATATCACAGTGAGAGCCAGTGTGTGTGGAACCATTACCCCAGTGAGAGTCAGTGTATGTGGGACCCGTACCCCAGTGAGAGTCAGTGTGTGTGGGATCCGTACCCCAGTGAGAGTCAGTGTGTGTGGGACACGTACCCCAGTGAGAGTCAGTGTGTGTGGGACCTGTGCCCCAGTGAGAGTCAGTGTGTGTAGGACACGTACCCCAGTGAGAGTCAGTGTGTGTGGGACACGTACCCCAGTGAGAGTCAGTGTGTGTGGGACCCGTACCCCAGTGAGAGTCAGTGTGTGTGGGACACGTACCCCAGTGAGAGTCAGTGTGTGTGGAACCAATACCCCAGTGAGAGTCAGTGTGTGTGGGACCCGTACCCCAGTGAGAGTCAGTGTGTGCAGGACCCGTACCCCAGTGAGAGTCAGTGTGTGTGGAACCATTACCCCAGTGAGAGTCAGTGGATGTGGGACCCGTACCCCAGTGAGAGTCAGTGTGTGTGGGATCCGTACCCCAGTGAGAGTCAGTGTGTGTGGGACACGTACCCCAGTGAGAGTCAGTGTGTGTGGGACCTGTGCCCCAGTGAGAGTCAGTGTGTGTAGGACACGTACCCCAGTGAGAGTCAGTGTGTGTGGGACCCGTACCCCAGTGAGAGTCAGTGTGTGTGGGACCCGTACCCCATTGAGAGTCAGTGTGTGTAGGAGCCGTACACCAGTGAGAGTCAGTGTGTGTGGGACCCGTACCCCAGTGAGAGTCAGTGTGTGTGGGGCCCGTACCCCAGTGAGAGTCAGTGTGTGTGGGACCCGTACCCCAGTGAGAGTCAGTGTGTGTGGGACACGTACCCCAGTGAGAGTCAGTGTGTGTAGGACCTGTACCCCAGTGAGAGTCAGTGTGTGTGGAACCCGTACCGCAGTGAGAGTCAGCGTGTGTGGGACCCGTACCCCAGTGAGAGTCCGTGTGTGTGGGACCCATACCCCAGTGACAGTCCGTGTGTGTGGAACCAATACCCCAGTGAGAGTCAGTGTATGTGGGACCCACACCCCAGTGAGAGTACAGTGAGTGTAGGGACCCATACCCCAGTGAGAGTCAGTGTGTGTGGGACGCATACAGCAGTAAGAGTCAGTGTGTGTGTGGGACCCATACCCCAGTGAGAGTCAGTGTGTGTGTGGGACCCGTACACCAGTGAGAGTCAGTGTGTGTGGAACCATTACCCCAGTAAGAGTCAGTGTATATGGGACCCGTACCCCAGTGAGAGTCACTGTATGTGGGACCCGTACCCCAGTGAGAGTCAGTGTGTGTGGGACCCATACGCCAGTGAGAGTCAGTGTGTGTGGGACCTGTACCCCAGTGAGTGTCAGTGTGTGTGGAACCAATACCCCAGTGAGAGTCAGTGTGTGTGGAACCAATAACCCACTGAGAGTCAGTGTATGTGGGACCCGTACCCAAGTGAGAGTCAGTGTGTGTGGGACCTGTATCCCAGTGAGAGTCAGTGTGTGTGGGACCTGTATCCCAGTGAGAGTCAGTGTGTGTGGGACCTGTATCCCAGTGAGAGTCAGTGTGTGTGGAACCAATACCCCAGTGAAAGTCAGTGTATGTGGGAACCATACCCCAGTGAGAGTCAGTGTATGTGGGAACCATACCTCAGTGAGAGTCAGTGTGTTTAGGGCCCGTACCCCAGTGAGAATCAGCATGTTTTGGACCTGTACCCCATTGAGAGTCAGTGTGTATGGAACCCGTACCCCAGTAAGAGTCAGTGTGTGTGGGACCTGTACCCCAATGAGAGTCAGTGTGTGTGGGACCCGTACCCCAGTGAGAGTCAGTGTGTGTGGGACCCGTACCCCAGTGAGAGTCAGTGTGTGTGGGAACCGTACCCCAGTGAGAGTCAGCATGCGTGGAACCCGTACCCCAGTGAGAGTCAGTGTATGTGGGAACCATACCTCAGTGAGAGTCAGTGTGTGTGGGACTCATACCTCAGTGAGATTCAGTGTGTACGGGACCCGTACCCCAGTGAGTGTCAGTGTGTATGGAACCCGTACCCGAGTGAGAGTCAGTGTGTATGGAACCCGTACCCCAGTGAGAGTCAGTGTGTGTGGGACCCGTACCCCAGTAAGTGTCAGTGTGTGTGGGACCCGTACCCCAGTGAGAGTCAGCATGCGTGGAACCCGTACCCCAGTGAGAGTGTGTGTGTGTGGGACCCGTACCCCAGTGAGAGCCAGTGTGTGTGGAACACATACCCCAGTGAGAGTCAGCGTGTGTGGGATCCCTACCCCAGTGAGAGTCAGTGTGTGTGGGACCCAGACCCCAGTGACAGTCCGTGTGTGTGGAACCAATACCCCAGTGAGAGTCAGTGTATGTGGGACCCACACCCCAGTGAGAGTACAGTGAGTGTAGGGACCCGTACACCAGTGAGAGTCAGTGTGTGTGGGACGCATACAGCAGTGAGAGTCAGTGTGTGTGTGGGACCCATACCCCAGTGAGAGTCAGTGTGTGTGTGGGACCCATACCGCAGTGAGAGTCAGTGTGTGTGGAACCATTACCCCAGTGAGAGTCAGTGTATGTGGGACCCGTACCCCAGTGAGAGTCACTGTATGTGGGACCCGTACCCCAGTGAGAGTCAGTGTGTGTGGGACCCATACGCCAGTGAGAGTCAGTGTGTGTGGGACCTGTACCCCAGTGAGTGTCAGTGTGTGTGGAACCAATACCCCAGTGAGAGTCAGTGTGTGTGGAACCAATAACCCACTGAGAGTCAGTGTATGTGGGACCCGTACCCCAGTGAGAGTCAGTGTGTGTGGGACCCATACCCCAGTGATAGTCAGTGTGTGTAGAACCTGTACCCCAGTGAGAGTCAGCGTGTGTAGAACCTGTACCCCAGTGAGAGTCAGCCTGTGTAGACCCTGTACCCCAGTGAGAGTCAGTGTTTGTGGAACCCATACCCCAGTGAGAGTCAGTGTGTGTGGAACCATTACCCCAGTGAGAGTCAGTGTATGTGGGACCCGTACCCCAGTGAGAGTCAGTGTGTGTGGGATCCGTACCCCAGTGAGAGTCAGTGTGTGTGGGACACGTACCCCAGTGAGAGTCAGTGTGTGTGGGACCTGTGCCCCAGTGAGAGTCAGTGTGTGTAGGACACGTACCCCAGTGAGAGTCAGTGTGTGTGGGACACGTACCCCAGTGAGAGTCAGTGTGTGTGGAACCAATACGCCAGTGAGAGTCAGTGTGTGTGGGACCCGTACCCCAGTGAGAGTCAGTGTGTGCAGGACCCGTACCCCAGTGAGAGTCAGTGTGTGTGGAACCATTACCCCAGTGAGAGTCAGTGTATGTGGGACGCGTACCCCAGTGAGAGTCAGTGTGTGTGGGATCCGTACCCCAGTGAGAGTCAGTGTGTGTGGGACACGTCCCCCGTGAGAGTCAGTGTGTGTGGGACCTTTGCCCCAGTGAGAGTCAGTGTGTGTAGGACACGTACCCCAGTGAGAGTCAGTGTGTGTGGGACCCGTACCCCAGTGAGAGTCAGTGTGTGTGGGACCCGTACCCCAGCGAGAGTCAGTGTGTGTAGGTGCCGTACCCCAGTGAGAGTCAGTGTGTGTGGGACCCGTACCCCAGTGAGAGTCAGTGTGTGTAGGTGCCGTACACCAGTGAGAGTCAGTGTGTGTGGGACTTTACCCCAGTGAGAGTCAGTGTGTGTGGGACCCGTACCCCAGTGAGAGTCAGTGTGTGTGGGACACGTACCCCAGTGAGAGTCAGTGTGTGTAGGACCTGTACCCCAGTGAGAGTCAGTGTATGTGGGACCCGTACCCCAGTGACAGTCAGTGTGTGTGGAACCCGTACCGCAGTGAGAGTCAGTGTGTGTGGAACCAATAACCCACTGAGAGTCAGTGTTTGTGGTACCCGTACGCCAGTGAGAGTCAGTGTGTTTGGGACCTGTACCCCAGTGAGAGTCAGTGTGTGTGGAACCAATAACCCACTGAGAGTCAGTGTTTGTGGGACCCGTACGCCAGTGAGAGTCAGTGTATGTGGGAACCATACCTCAGTGAGAGTCAGTTTGTGTGGGGCCCGTACCGCAGTGAGAGTCAGTGTGTGTGGGTCCCGTACCCCAGTGAGAGTCAGCGTGTGTGGGACCCGTACCCCATGAGAGTCAGTGTGTCTGGGATCCGTACCCCAGTGAGAGTCAGTGTGTGTGGGACCCGTACCCCAGTGAGTGTCAGTGTGTGTGGGACCCGTACCCCAGTGAGAGTCAGTGTATGTGGGAACCATATCTCAGTGAGAGTCAGTGTGTGTGGGACTCATACCTCAGTGAGATTCAGTGTGTACGGGACCCGTACCCCAGTGAGTGTCAGTGTGTATGGAACCCGTACCCGAGTGACAGTCAGTGTGTATGGAACCCGTACCCCAGTGAGAGTCAGTGTGTGTGGGACCCGTACCCCAGTAAGTGTCAGTGTGTGTGGGACCCGTACCCCAGTGAGAGTCAGCATGCGTGGAACCCGTACCCCAGTGAGAGTGTGTGTGTGTGGGACCCGTACCCCATTGAGAGCCAGTGTGTGTGGAACACATACCCCAGTGAGAGTCAGCGTGTGTGGGATCCCTACCCCAGTGAGAGTCAGTGTGTGTGGGACCCATACCCCAGTGACAGTCCGTGTGTGTGGAACCAATACCCCAGTGAGAGTCAGTGTATGTGGGACCCACACCCCAGTGAGAGTACAGTGAGTGTAGGGACCCGTACACCAGTGAGAGTCAGTGTGTGTGGGACGCATACAGCAGTGAGAGTCAGTGTGTGTGTGGGACCCATACCCCAGTGAGAGTCAGTGTGTGTGTGGGACCCATACCGCAGTGAGAGTCAGTGTGTGTGGAACCATTACCCCAGTGTGAGTCAGTGTATGTGGGACCCGTACCCCAGTGAGAGTCACTGTATGTGGGACCCGTACCCCAGTGAGAGTCAGTGTGTGTGGGACCCATACGCCAGTGAGAGTCAGTGTGTGTGGGACCTGTACCCCAGTGAGTGTCAGTGTGTGTGGAACCAATACCCCAGTGAGAGTCAGTGTGTGTGGAACCAATAACCCACTGAGAGTCAGTGTATGTGGGACCCGTACCCCAGTGAGAGTCAGTGTGTGTGGGACCCATACCCCAGTGATAGTCAGTGTGTGTAGAACCTGTACCCCAGTGAGAGTCAGCGTGTGTAGAACCTGTACCCCAGTGAGAGTCAGCCTGTGTAGACCCTGTACCCCAGTGAGAGTCAGTGTTTGTGGAACCCATACCCCAGTGAGAGTCAGTGTGTGTGGAACCATTACCCCAGTGAGAGTCAGTGTATGTGGGACCCGTACCCCAGTGAGAGTCAGTGTGTGTGGGATCCGTACCCCAGTGAGAGTCAGTGTGTGTGGGACACGTACCCCAGTGAGAGTCAGTGTGTGTGGGACCTGTGCCCCAGTGAGAGTCAGTGTGTGTAGGACACGTACCCCAGTGAGAGTCAGTGTGTGTGGGACACGTACCCCAGTGAGAGTCAGTGTGTGTGGAACCAATACGCCAGTGAGAGTCAGTGTGTGTGGGACCCGTACCCCAGTGAGAGTCAGTGTGTGCAGGACCCGTACCCCAGTGAGAGTCAGTGTGTGTGGAACCATTACCCCAGTGAGAGTCAGTGTATGTGGGACGCGTACCCCAGTGAGAGTCAGTGTGTGTGGGATCCGTACCCCAGTGAGAGTCAGTGTGTGTGGGACACGTCCCCCGTGAGAGTCAGTGTGTGTGGGACCTTTGCCCCAGTGAGAGTCAGTGTGTGTAGGACACGTACCCCAGTGAGAGTCAGTGTGTGTGGGACCCGTACCCCAGTGAGAGTCAGTGTGTGTGGGACCCGTACCCCAGTGAGAGTCAGTGTGTGTAGGTGCCGTACACCAGTGAGAGTCAGTGTGTGTGGGACCCGTACCCCAGTGAGAGTCAGTGTGTGTGGGACCCGTACCCCAGTGAGAGTCAGTGTGTGTGGGACCCGTACCCCAGTGAGAGTCAGTGTGTGTGGGACACGTACCCCAGTGAGAGTCAGTGTGTGTAGAACCTGTACCCCAGTGAGAGTCAGTGTATGTGGGACCCGTACCCCAGTGACAGTCAGTGTGTGTGGAACCCGTACCGCAGTGAGAGTCAGTGTGTGTGGAACCAATAACCCACTGAGAGTCAGTGTTTGTGGTACCCGTACGCCAGTGAGAGTCAGTGTGTTTGGGACCTGTACCCCAGTGAGAGTCAGTGTGTGTGGAACCAATAACCCTCTGAGAGTCAGTGTTTGTGGGACCCGTACGCCAGTGAGAGTCAGTGTATGTGGGAACCATACCTCAGTGAGAGTCAGTTTGTGTGGGGCCCGTACCGCAGTGAGAGTCAGTGTTTGTGGGTCCCGTACCCCAGTGAGAGTCAGCGTGTGTGGGACCCGTACCCCATGAGAGTCAGTGTGTCTGGGATCCGTACCCCAGTGAGAGTCAGTGTGTGTGGGACCCGTACCCCAGTGAGAGTCAGTGTGTGTGGGACCCGTACCCCAGTGAGAGTCAGTGTATGTGGGAACCATACCTCAGTGAGAGTCAGTGTGTGTGGGACTCATACCTCAGTGAGATTCAGTGTGTACGGGACCCGTACCCCAGTGAGTGTCAGTGTGTATGGAACCCGTACCCGAGTGAGAGTCAGTGTGTATGGAACCCGTACCCCAGTGAGAGTCAGTGTGTGTGGGACCCGTACCCCAGTAAGTGTCAGTGTGTGTGGGACCCGTACCCCAGTGAGAGTCAGCATGCGTGGAACCCGTACCCCAGTGAGAGTGTGTGTGTGTGGGACCCGTACCCCAGTGAGAGCCAGTGTGTGTGGAACACATACCCCAGTGAGAGTCAGCGTGTGTGGGATCCCTACCCCAGTGAGAGTCAGTGTGTGTGGGACCCATACCCCAGTGACAGTCCGTGTGTGTGGAACCAATACCCCAGTGAGAGTCAGTGTATGTGGGACCCACACCCCAGTGAGAGTACAGTGATTGTAGGGACCCGTACACCAGTGAGAGTCAGTGTGTGTGGGACGCATACAGCAGTGAGAGTCAGTGTGTGTGTGGGACCCATACCCCAGTGAGAGTCAGTGTGTGTGTGGGACCCATACCGCAGTGAGAGTCAGTGTGTGTGGAACCATTACCCCAGTGAGAGTCAGTATATGTGGGACCCGTACCCCAGTGAGAGTCACTGTATGTGGGACCCGTACCCCAGTGAGAGTCAGTGTGTTTGGGACCCATACGCCAGTGAGAGTCAGTGTGTGTGGGACATGTACCCCAGTGAGTGTCAGTGTTTGTGGAACCAATACCCCAGTGAGAGTCAGTGTGTGTGGAACCAATAACCCACTGAGAGTCAGTGTATGTGGGACCCGTACCCCAGTGAGAGTCAGTGTGTGTAGAACCTGTACCCCAGTGAGAGTCAGCGTGTGTAGAACCTGTACCCCAGTGAGAGTCAGCCTGTGTAGACCCTGTACCCCAGTGAGAGACAGTGTTTGTGGAACCCATACCCCAGTGAGAGTCAGTGTGTGTGGAACCATTACCCCAGTGAGAGTCAGTGTATATGGGACCCGTACCCCAGTGAGAGTCAGTGTGTGTGGGATCCGTACCCCAGTGAGAGTCAGTGTGTGTGGGACACGTACCCCAGTGAGAGTCAGTGTGTGTGGGACCTGTGCCCCAGTGAGAGTCAGTGTGTGTAGGACACGTACCCCAGTGAGAGTCAGTGTGTGTGGGACACGTACCCCAGTGAGAGTCAGTGTGTGTGGAACCAATACGCCAGTGAGAGTCAGTGTGTGTGGGACCCGTACCCCAGTGAGAGTCAGTGTGTGCAGGACCCGTACCCCAGTGAGAGTCAGTGTGTGTGGAACCATTACCCCAGTGAGAGTCAGTGTATGTGGGACGCGTACCCCAGTGAGAGTCAGTGTGTGTGGGATCCGTACCCCAGTGAGAGTCAGTGTGTGTGGGACACGTCCCCCGTGAGAGTCAGTGTGTGTGGGACCTGTGCCCCAGTGAGAGTCAGTGTGTGTAGGACACGTACCCCAGTGAGAGTCAGTGTGTGTGGGACCCGTACCCCAGTGAGAGTCAGTGTGTGTGGGACCCGTACCCCAGTGAGAGTCAGTGTGTGTAGGTGCCGTACACCAGTGAGAGTCAGTGTGTGTGGGACCCGTACCCCAGTGAGAGTCAGTGTGTGTGGGACCCGTACCCCAGTGAGAGTCAGTGTGTGTGGGACCCGTACCCCAGTGAGTGTCAGTGTGTGTGGGACCCGTACCCCAGTGAGAGTCAGCATGCGTGGAACCCGTACCCCAGTGAGAGCCAGTGTGTGTGGGACCCGTACCCCAGTGAGAGCCAGTGTGTGTGGAACACATACCCCAGTGAGAGTCAGCGTGTGTGGGACCCCTACCCCAGTGAGAGTCAGTGTGTGTGGGACCCATACCCCAGTGACAGTCCGTGTGTGTGGAACCAATACCCCAGTGAGAGTCAGTGTATGTGGGACCCACACCCCAGTGAGAGTACAGTGAGTGTAGGGACCCGTACACCAGTGAGAGTCAGTGTGTGTGGGACGCATACAGCAGTGAGAGTCAGTGTGTGTGTGGGACCCATACCCCAGTGAGAGTCAGTGTGTGTGTGGGACCCATACCGCAGTGAGAGTCAGTGTGTGTGGAACCATTACCCCAGTGAGAGTCAGTGTATGTGGGACCCGTACCCCAGTGAGAGTCACTGTATGTGGGACCCGTACCCCAGTGAGAGTCAGTGTGTGTGGGACCCATACGCCAGTGAGAGTCAGTGTGTGTGGGACCTGTACCCCAGTGAGAGTCAGTGTTTGTGGAACCAATACCCCAGTGAGAGTCAGTGTGTGTGGAACCAATAACCGACTGAGAGTCAGTGTATGTGGGACCCGTACCCCAGTGAGAGTCAGTGTTTGTGGGACCCATACGCCACTTAGTGTCAGTGTGTGTGGGACCTGTATCCCAGTGAGAGTCAGTGTGTGTGGGACCTGTATCCCAGTGAGAGTCAGTGTGTGTGGAACCAATACCCCAGTGAAAGTCAGTGTATGTGGGAACCATACCCCAGTGAAAGTCAGTGTATGTGGGAACCATACCTCTGTGAGAGTCAGTGTGTTTAGGGCCCGTACCCCAGTGAGAATCAGCATGTTTTGGACCTGTACCCCATTGAGAGTCAGTGTGTATGGAACCCGTACCCCAGTAAGAGTCAGCGTGTCTGGGGCCCATACCCCAGTGAGAGTCAGTGTGTGTGAGACCCGTACCCCAGTGAGAGTCAGCATGCGTGGAACCCGTACCCCAGTGAGAGTGTGTGTGTGTGTGACCCGTACCCCAGTGAGAGCCAGTGTGTGTGGAACACATACCCCAGTGAGAGTCAGCGTGTGTGGGACCCCTACCCCAGTGAGAGTCAGTGTGTGTGGGACCCATACCCCAGTGACAGTCCGTGTGTGTGGAACCAATACCCCAGTGAGAGTCAGTGTATGTGGGACCCACACCCCAGTGAGAGTACAGTGAGTGTAGGGACCCGTACACCAGTGAGAGTCAGTGTGTGTGGGACGCATACAGCAGTGAGAGTCAGTGTGTGTGTGGGACCCATACCCCAGTGAGAGTCAGTGTGTGTGGGACCCATACCGCAGTGAGAGTCAGTGTGTGTGGAACCATTACCCCAGTGAGAGTCAGTGTATGTGGGACCCGTACCCCAGTGAGAATCACTGTATGTGGGACCTGTACCCCAGTGAGTGTCAGTGTGTGTGGAACCAATACCCCAGTGAGAGTCAGTGTGTGTGGAACCAATAACCCACTGAGAGTCAGTGTATGTGGGACCCGTACCCCAGTGAGAGTCAGTGTGTGTGGGACCCATACCCCAGTGATAGTCAGCGTGTGTAGAACCTGTACCCCAGTGAGAGTCAGCGTGTGTAGAACCTGTACCCCAGTGAGAGTCAGCCTGTGTAGACCCTGTACCCCAGTGAGAGTCAGTGTTTGTGGAACCCATACCCCAGTGGGAGTCAATGTGTGTGGGACCCCGATCCCATCGAGAGTAAGTATGTGTGGAACTTGTACCCCAGTAAGAGTCAGTGTGTGTAGAACCCGTACCCCTATGAGAATCAGTGTATGTGGAACCCATACCCCAGTGAGAATCAGTGTGTGCAGGACCCGTACCCCAGTGAGAGTCAGTGTGTGTGGAACCATTACCCCAGTGAGAGTCAGTGTATGTGGGACCCGTACCCCAGTGAGAGTCAGTGTGTGTGGGATCCGTACCCCAGTGAGAGTCAGTGTGTGTGGGACACGTACCCCAGTGAGAGTCAGTGTGTGTGGGACCTGTGCCCCAGTGAGAGTCAGTGTGTGTAGGACACGTACCCCAGTGAGAGTCAGTATGTGTGGGACACGTACCCCAGTGAGAGTCAGTGTGTGTGGAACCAATACGCCAGTGAGAGTCAGTGTGTGTGGGACCCGTACCCCAGTGAGAGTCAGTGTGTGCAGGACCCGTACCCCAGTGAGAGTCAGTGTGTGTGGAACCATTACCCCAGTGAGAGTCAGTGTATGTGGGACGCGTACCCCAGTGAGAGTCAGTGTGTGTGGGATCCGTACCCCAGTGAGAGTCAGTGTGTGTGGGACACGTCCCCCGTGAGAGTCAGTGTGTTTGGGACCTGTGCCCCAGTGAGAGTCAGTGTGTGTAGGACACGTACCCCAGTGAGAGTCAGTGTGTGTGGGACCCGTACCCCAGTGAGAGTCAGTGTGTGTGGGACCCGTACCCCAGTGAGAGTCAGTGTGTGTAGGAGCCGTACACCAGTGAGAGTCAGTGTGTGTGGGACCCGTACCCCAGTGAGAGTCAGTGTGTGTGGGACCCGTACCCCAGTGAGAGTCAGTGTGTGTGGGACCCGTACCCCAGTGAGAGTCAGTGTGTGTGGGACACGTACCCCAGTGAGAGTCAGTGTGTGTAGGACCTGTACCCCAGTGAGAGTCAGTGTATGTGGGACCCGTACCCCAGTGACAGTCAGTGTGTGTGGAACCCGTACCGCAGTGAGAGTCAGTGTGTGTGGAACCAATAACCCACTGAGAGTCAGTGTTTGTGGTACCCATACGCCAGTGAGAGTCAGTGTGTGTGGGACCTGTACCCCAGTGAGAGTCAGTGTGTGTGGAACCAATAACCCTCTGAGAGTCAGTGTTTGTGGGACCCGTACGCCAGTGAGAATCAGTGTGTGTGGGACCTGTACCCCAGTGAGAGTCAGTGTGTGTGGAACCCGTACCCCAGTGAGAGTCAGTGTGTGTGGGACCCGTACCCCAGTGAGAGTCAGTGTATGTGGGAACCATACCTCAGTGAGAGTCAGTGTGTGTGGGACTCATACCTCAGTGAGATTCAGTGTGTACGGGACCCGTACCCCAGTGAGTGTCAGTGTGTATGGAACCCGTACCCCAGTGAGAGTCAGTGTGTATGGAACCCGTACCCCAGTGAGAGTCAGTGTGTGTGGGACCCGTACCCCAGTAAGTGTCAGTGTGTGTGGGACCCGTACCCCAGTGAGAGTCAGCATGCGTGGAACCCGTACCCCAGTGAGAGTGTGTGTGTGTGGGACCCGTACCCCAGTGAGAGCCAGTGTGTGTGGAACACATACCCCAGTGACAGTCCGTGTGTGTGGGACCCCTACCCCAGTGAGAGTCAGTGTGTGTGGGACCCATACCCCAGTGACAGTCCGTGTGTGTGGAACCAATACCCCAGTGAGAGTCAGTGTATGTGGGACCCACACCCCAGTGAGAGTACAGTGAGTGTAGGGACCCGTACACCAGTGAGAGTCAGTGTGTGTGGGACGCATACAGCAGTGAGAGTGTGTGTGTGTGTGGGTCCCATACCCCAGTGAGAGTCAGTGTGTGTGTGGGACCCATACCGCAGTGAGAGTCAGTGTGTGTGGAACCATTACCCCAGTGAGAGTCAGTGTATGTGGGACCTGTACCCCAGTGAGAGTCACTGCATGTGGGACCCGTACCCCAGAGAGAGTCAGTGTGTGTGGGACCCATACGCCAGTGAGAGTCAGTGTGTGTGGGACCTGTACCCCAGTGAGTGTCAGTGTGTGTGGAACCAATACCCCAGTGAGAGTCAGTGTGTGTGGAACCGATAACCCACTGAGAGTCAGTGTATGTGGGACCCGTACCCCAGTGAGAGTCAGTGTGTGTGGGACCCATACGCCACTGAGTGTCAGTGTGTGTGGGACCTGTATCCCAGTGAGAGTCAGTGTGTGTGGAACCAATACCCCAGTGAAAGTCAGTGTATGTGGGAACCATACCCCAGTGAAAGTCAGTGTATGTGGGAACCATACCTCTGTGAGAGTCAGTGTGTTTAGGTCCCGTACCCCAGTGAGAATCAGCATGTTTTGGACCCGTACCCCAGTGAGAGTCAGTGTGTGTGGAACCCGTACCCCAGTGAGAGTCAGTGTGTGTGGGACCCGTACCCCAGTGAGAGCCAGTGTGTGTGGAACACATACCCCAGTGAGAGTCAGCGTGTGTGGGACCCCTACCCCAGTGAGAGTCAGTGTGTGTGGGACCCATTCCCCAGTGACAGTCCGTGTGTGTGGAACCAATACCCCAGTGAGAGTCAGTGTATGTGGGACCCGTACCCCAGTGAGAGTCAGTGTGTGTGGGACCCATACGCCACTGAGTGTCAGTGTGTGTGGGACCTGTATCCCAGTGAGAGTCAGTGTGTGTGGGACCTGTATCCCAGTGAGAGTCAGCGTGTGTGGAACCAATACCCCAGTGAAAGTCAGTGTATGTGGGAACCATACCCCAGTGAAAGTCAGTGTATGTGGGAACCATACCTCTGTGAGAGTCAGTGTGTTTAGGGCCCGTACCCCAGTGAGAATCAGCATGCTTTGGACCTGTACCCAATTGAGAGTCAGTGTGTATGGAACCCGTACCCCAGTAAGAGTCAGTGTGTGTGGGGCCCATACCCCAGTGTGAGTCAGTGTGTGTGAGACCCGTACCCCAGTGAGAGTCAGTGTGTGTGGGACCCGTACCCCAGTGAGAGTCAGCATGCGTGGAACCCGTACCCCAGTGAGAGTCAGTGTGTGTGGGACCCGTACCCCAGTGAGAGTCAGTGTGTGTAGAACCCATACCCCAGTGAGAGTCAGCGTGTGTGGGACCCGTACCTCAGTGAGAGTCAGTGTGTGTGGGACCCGTACCCCAGTGAGAGTCAGTGTGTGTGGGTCCCGTACCCCAGTGATAGTCAGTGTGTGTGGGACCCGTACCCCAGTGAGAGTCAGTGTATGTGGGAACCATACCTCACTGAGAGTCAGTGTGTGTCCGACTCATACCTCAGTGAGATTCAGTGTGTACGGGACCCGTACCCCAGTGAGTGTCAGTGTGTATGGAACCCGTACCCCATTGAGAGTCAGTGTGTATGGAACCCGTACCCAAGTGAGAGTCAGTGTGTGTGGGACCCGTACCCCAGTAAGTGTCAGTGTGTGTGGGACCCGTACCCCAGTGAGAGTCAGCATGCGTGGAACCCGTACCCCAGTGAGAGCCAGTGTGTGTGGGACCCGTACCCCAGTGAGAGCCAGTGTGTGTGGAACACATACCCCAGTGAGAGTCAGCGTGTGTGGGACCCCTACCCCAGTGAGAGTCAGTGTGTGTGGGACCCATACCCCAGTGACAGTCCGTGTGTGTGGAACCAATACCCCAGTGAGAGTCAGTGTATGTGGGACCCACACCCCAGTGAGAGTACAGTGAGTGTAGGGACCCGTACACCAGTGAGAGTCAGTGTGTGTGGGACGCATACAGCAGTGAGAGTCAGTGTGTGTGTGGGACCCATACCCCAGTGAGAGTCAGTGTGTGTGTGGGACCCATACCGCAGTGAGAGTCAGTGTGTGTGGAACCATTACCCCAGTGAGAGTCAGTGTATGTGGGACCCGTACCCCAGTGAGAGTCACTGTATGTGGGACCCGTACCCCAGTGAGAGTCAGTGTGTGTGGGACCCATACGCCAGTGAGAGTCAGTGTGTGTGGGACCTGTACCCCAGTGAGAGTCAGTGTTTGTGGAACCAATACCCCAGTGAGAGTCAGTGTGTGTGGAACCAATAACCCACTGAGAGTCAGTGTGTGTGGGACCCGTACCCCAGTGAGAGTCAGTGTTTGTGGGACCCATACGCCACTGAGTGTCAGTGTGTGTGGGACCTGTATCCCAGTGAGAGTCAGTGTGTGTGGGACCTGTATCCCAGTGAGAGTCAGTGTGTGTGGAACCAAGACCCCAGTGAAAGTCAGTGTATGTGGGAACCATACCTCTGTGAGAGTCAGTGTGTTTAGGGCCCGTACCCCAGTGAGAATCAGCATGTTTTGGACCTGTACCCCATTGAGAGTCAGTGTGTATGGAACCCGTACCCCAGTAAGAGTCAGCGTGTCTGGGGCCCATACCCCAGTGAGAGTCAGTGTGTGTGAGACCCGTACCCCAGTGAGAGTCAGCATGCGTGGAACCCGTACCCCAGTGAGAGTGTGTGTGCGTGGGACCCGTACCCCAGTGAGAGCCAGTGTGTGTGGAACACATACCCCAGTGAGAGTCAGCGTGTGTGGGACCCCTACCCCAGTGAGAGTCAGTGTGTGTGGGACCCATACCCCAGTGACAGTCCGTGTGTGTGGAACCAATACCCCAGTGAGAGTCAGTGTATGTGGGACCCACACCCCAGTGAGAGTACAGTGAGTGTAGGGCCCCGTACACCAGTGAGAGTCAGTGTGTGTGGGACGCATACAGCAGTGAGAGTCAGTGTGTGTGTGGGACCCATACCCCAGTGAGAGTCAGTGTGTGTGTGGGACCCATACCGCAGTGAGAGTCAGTGTGTGTGGAACCATTACCCCAGTGAGAGTCAGTGTATGTGGGACCCGTACCCCAGTGAGAGTCACTGTATGTGGGACCCGTACCCCAGTGAGAGTCAGTGTGTGTGGGACCCATACGCCAGTGAGAGTCAGTGTGTGTGGGACCTGTACCCCAGTGAGTGTCAGTGTGTGTGGAACCAATACCCCAGTGAGAGTCAGTGTGTGTGGAACCAATAACCCACTGAGAGTCAGTGTATGTGGGACCCGTACCCCAGTGAGAGTCAGTGTGTGTGGGACCCATACCCCAGTGAGAGTCAGTGTGTGTAGAACCTGTACCCCAGTGAGAGTCAGCGTGTGTAGAACCTGTACCCCAGTGAGAGTCAGTGTTTGTGGAATCCATACCCCAGTGGGAGTCAATGTGTGTGGGACCCCGATCCCATCGAGAGTAAGTATGTGTGGAACTTGTACCCCAGTGAGTGTCAGCATGTGTAGAACCCGTACCCCAGTAAGAGTCAGTGTGTGTAGAACCCGTACCCCTATGAGAATCAGTGTATGTGGAACCCATACACCAGTGAGAATCACTGTGTGCAGGACCCGTACCCCAGTGAGAGTCAGTGTGTGTGGAACCATTACCCCAGTGAGAGTCAGTGTATGTGGGACCCGTACCCCAGTGAGAGTCAGTGTGTGTGGGATCCGTACCCCAGTGAGAGTCAGTGTGTGTGGGACACGTACCCCAGTGAGAGTCAGTGTGTGTGGGACCTGTGCCCCAGTGAGAGTCAGTGTGTGTAGGACACGTACCCCAGTGAGAGTCAGTATGTGTGGGACACGTACCCCAGTGAGAGTCAGTGTGTGTGGAACCAATACGCCAGTGAGAGTCAGTGTGTGTGGGACCCGTACCCCAGTGAGAGTCAGTGTGTGCAGGACCCGTACCCCAGTGAGAGTCAGTGTGTGTGGAACCATTACCCCAGTGAGAGTCAGTGTATGTGGGACGCGTACCCCAGTGAGAGTCAGTGTGTGTAGGATCCGTACACCAGTGAGAGTCAGTGTGTGTGGGACCCGTACCCCAGTGAGAGTCAGTGTGTGTGGGACCCGTACCCCAGTGAGAGTCAGTGTGTGTGGGACCCGTACCCCAGTGAGAGTCAGTGTGTGTGGGACACGTACCCCAGTGAGAGTCAGTGTGTGTAGGACCTGTACCCCAGTGAGAGTCAGTGTATGTGGGACCCGTACCCCAGTGACAGTCAGTGTGTGTGGAACCCGTACCGCAGTGAGAGTCAGTGTGTGTGGAACCAATAACCCACTGAGAGTCAGTGTTTGTGGTACCCGTACGCCAGTGAGAGTCAGTGTGTGTGGGACCTGTACCCCAGTGAGAGTCAGTGTGTGTGGAACCAATAACCCACTGAGAGTCAGTGTTTGTGGGACCCGTACGCCAGTGAGAGTCAGTGTGTGTGGGACCTGTACCCCAGTGAGAGTCAGTGTGTGTGGAACCCGTACCCCAGTGAGAGTCAGTGTGTGTGGGACCCGTACCCCAGTGAGAGTCAGTGTATGTGGGAACCATACCTCAGTGAGAGTCAGTGTGTGTGGGACTCATACCTCAGTGAGATTCAGTGTGTACGGGACCCGTACCCCAGTGAGTGTCAGTGTGTATGGAACCCGTACCCCAGTGAGAGTCAGTGTGTATGGAACCCGTACCCCAGTGAGAGTCAGTGTGTGTGGGACCCGTACCCCAGTAAGTGTCAGTGTGTGTGGGACCCGTACCCCAGTGAGAGTCAGCATGCGTGGAACCCGTACCCCAGTGAGAGTGTGTGTGTGTGGGACCCGTACCCCAGTGAGAGCCAGTGTGTGTGGAACACATACCCCAGTGACAGTCCGTGTGTGTGGGACCCCTACCCCAGTGAGAGTCAGTGTGTGTGGGACCCATACCCCAGTGACAGTCCGTGTGTGTGGAACCAATACCCCAGTGAGAGTCAGTGTATGTGGGACCCACACCCCAGTGAGAGTACAGTGAGTGTAGGGACCCGTACACCAGTGAGAGTCAGTGTGTGTGGGACGCATACAGCAGTGAGAGTCAGTGTGTGTGTGGGACCCATACCCCAGTGAGAGTCAGTGTGTGTGTGGGACCCATACCGCAGTGAGAGTCAGTGTGTGTGGAACCATTACCCCAGTGAGAGTCAGTGTATGTGGGACCCGTACCCCAGTGAGAGTCACTGTATGTGGGACCCGTACCCCAGTGAGAGTCAGTGTGTGTGGGACCCATACGCCAGTGAGAGTCAGTGTGTGTGGGACCTGTACCCCAGTGAGAGTCAGTGTTTGTGGAACCAATACCCCAGTGAGAGTCAGTGTGTGTGGAACCAATAACCCACTGAGAGTCAGTGTGTGTGGGACCCGTACCCCAGTGAGAGTCAGTGTTTGTGGGACCCATACGCCACTGAGTGTCAGTGTGTGTGGGACCTGTATCCCAGTGAGAGTCAGTGTGTGTGGGACCTGTATCCCAGTGAGAGTCAGTGTGTGTGGAACCAATACCCCAGTGAAAGTCAGTGTATGTGGGAACCATACCCCAGTGAAAGTCAGTGTATGTGGGAACCATACCTCTGTGAGAGTCAGTGTGTTTAGGGCCCGTACCCCAGTGAGAATCAGCATGTTTTGGACCTGTACCCCATTGAGAGTCAGTGTGTATGGAACCCGTACCCCAGTAAGAGTCAGTGTGTCTGGGGCCCATACCCCAGTGAGAGTCAGTGTGTGTGAGACCCGTACCCCAGTGAGAGTCAGTGTGTGTGGGACCCGTACCCCAGTGAGAGTCTGCATGCGTGGAACCCGTACCCCAGTGAGAGTCAGTGTGTGTGGGACCCGTACCCCAGTGAGAGTCAGTGTGTGTGGAACCCGTACCCCAGTGAGAGTCAGTGTGTGTGGGACCCGTACCCCAGTGAGAGCCAGTGTGTGTGGAACACATACCCCAGTGAGAGTCAGCGTGTGTGGGACCCCTACCCCAGTGAGAGTCAGTGTGTGTGGGACCCATACCCCAGTGACAGTCCGTGTGTGTGGAACCAATACCCCAGTGAGAGTCAGTGTATGTGGGACCCGTACCCCAGTGAGAGTCACTGTGTGTGGGACCCATACGCCACTGAGTGTCAGTGTGTGTGGGACCTGTATCCCAGTGAGAGTCAGTGTGTGTGGGACCTGTATCCCAGTGAGAGTCAGCGTGTGTGGAACCAATACCCCAGTGAAAGTCAGTGTATGTGGGAACCATACCCCAGTGAAAGTCAGTGTATGTGGGAACCATACCTCTGTGAGAGTCAGTGTGTTTAGGGCCCGTACCCCAGTGAGAATCAGCATGTTTTGGACCTGTACCCAATTGAGAGTCAGTGTGTATGGAACCCGTACCCCAGTAAGAGTCAGTGTGTGTGGGGCCCATACCCCAGTGAGAGTCAGTGTGTGTGAGACCCGTACCCCAGTGAGAGTCAGTGTGTGTGGGACCCGTACCCCAGTGAGAGTCAGCATGCGTGGAACCCGTACCCCAGTGAGAGTCAGTGTGTGTGGGACCCGTACCCCAGTGAGAGTCAGTGTGTGTAGAACCCATACCCCAGTGAGAGTCAGTGTGTGTAGAGCCCGTACCCTAATGAGAGTCACTGTGTGTGGAACCCGTACCCCAGTGAGAGTCAGTGTTTGTGGAACACATACCCCAGTGAGAGTACAGTGGGTGTACGGACCCGTACACCAGTGAGAGTCAGTGTGTGCGGGACGCATACGCCAGTGAGAGTCAGTGTGTGTGGGACCCATACCCCAGTGAGAGTCAGTGTGTGTGGAAACAATACCCCAGTGAGAGTCAGTGTATGTGGGACCCACATCCCAGTGAGAGTACAATGGGTGTCGGGACCCATACACCATTGAGAGTCATTGTGTATGGGACCCGTACCCCATTGAGAGTCAGTGTGCGTGGAAAGCATACCCAAGTGAGAGTCAGTGTGTGTGGAATCAATACCTCAGTGAGAATCAGTGTGTGTAGGACCCATACCCCACTGAGAGTCAGTGTGTAGGACTCATACCCCACTGAGAGTCACTGTGTAGACCCCGTACCCCAGTGAGAGTCAGTGTGTAGGCACCGTACCCCAGTGAGAGTCAGTGAGTAGACCCTGCACCCCAGTGAGAGTCAGCATGTGTAGAACTCATACCTCAGTGAGAGTCAGTGTGTTTAGGGCCCGTACCCCAGTGAGAATCAGCATGTTTTGGACCTGTACCCCATTGTGAGTCAGTGTGTATGGAACACATACCCCAGTGAGAGTCCGCGTGTGTGGGACCCCTACCCCAGTGAGATTCAGTGTGTGTGGGACCCGTACCCCAGTGAGAGTCAGTGTGTGTGGGACCCGTACCCCAGTGAGAGTCAGTGTGTGTGGGACCCGTACCCCAGTGAGTGTCTGTGTGTGTGGGACCCATACCCCAGTAAGAGTCAGCGTGTGTAGAACCTGTACCCCAGTGAGAGTCAGCATGTGTAGAACCCGTACCCCAGTAAGAGTCAGTGTGTGTAGAACCCGTACCCCTATGAGAATCAGTGTGTGTGGAACCCGTATCCCAGTGAGAATCAGTGTGTGTGGGACACGTACCCCAGTGAGAGTCAGTGTGTGTGTGGGACACGTACCCCAGTGAGAGTCAGTGTTTGCAGGACCAGTACCCCAGTGAGAGTCAGTGTGTGTGGGACACGTACCCCAGTGAGAGTCAGTGTGCGTGGGATCTGTGCCCCAGTGAAAGTATGTGTGTGTGGAACCAATACCCCAGTGAGAGTCAATGTTTGTGGAACCCATACCCAAGTGAGAGTCAGTGTGTGTGGAACCAATGCCCCAGTGAGAGTCAGTGTGTGTGGCACCCGTACCCCAGTGAGTGTCAGTGTATGTGGGACCCATACCCCAGTGAGAGTCAGTGTGTGTGGGACCCGTACCCCAGTAAGAGCCAGTGTGTGTGGGACCCCTACCCCAGTAAGAGTCAGTGTGTGTGGAACCCTTACCCAGTAAGAGTCAGTTTGTGAGGCACCAAAAACCTGATGAGAGCGCATTAAACATAAGGACATAAGAAATAAGAGCAGGAGTAAACCAGCTTTGTCATTCAATAAGATCATGATCTGATATTTAAAGTTAATACTTGAGCACTGTTCTTTGTGGCTAATCCTCCCTCAGTTACAGTTTTTCATCCTGAAAATGAAACATGTATCAGACTCGCTGTTTCCTGTTAATTAGCCAATCCTCCATCCCTGCTGATATTTTGTCACAATACCATGAGCTCTTTCTGTGTGTAGACACCTTTTGGGTGGCAACTTCTTGAATTCCTTTTGCAAATCCAAATACACTACATCTATTGGTTCACCTTTATCCACCCTCTTTGTTACATCCTCAAAGAACTTGAATAAATTTGTCATTGTGTTTGACAATGGATTGCAACATTTTCCCAATCACAGACCAGAGGCTAACAGGTCTATCATTTCCTGCTTTCTGTCTCCATCATTTCTTGAAGAGTGTTGCCGCATTTGCGGCTTTCTAGTCCAAAAGGATCTTTCCAGAATCTTGGGAATTTTGGAAGATTACAACCAACATATCTGTTGCATGTGCTCTTAAACTGTCATTAGCATGATGACAACCCCTCGCTGTTGCCCCAGTGCTTTGTAATAATTATATATTAATTTTGTTTGACTGCATGCAGGTGGTGGACATTAACTTACAATTCACTCGTTCTCCTTTAAAAATTAACAGACTGAAATTGTGACTGTTCTGTAAGGAGGTGCATGTTTGTAATGTGTATCTCTGTAAGAAATGCTTATATAAATGTATAACATTTGGTTCCAGTTCTATCCTTCACCACCTAGCTTTCCAGAATATAACATGGTAGCAGAATTAAGGTAAAGGTTTGAAACTGGGCCAATGGGATCAACTCTCTGTGGAATCATTGCATCACACCACATCAATGGAATCCACTCTTGGTCAATGGGATCCACCTTTGGGGTACCAGAATTGACTCTGAGCTGGTGAGATCACCACCCCTTTCTGGTCCACTGGGATCCATGTGGATCATTGGCTCACTGTTCCACTCCAGGCCTGTGCAATCAATTCCGAGCCATTGAAATAACAGCTGCACCCTGTGCCAGTGGGATCATGGCTCTACTCTAGGGCAGTGAGATCCAAATCAGGCCAGTGGAATAACAGTGCCGCTCTGGATCAGTGGACTCCATTCCAGGTCAGTGGAACTCACATTGGGCCAGTGAGACCATTGTTCCACTCTAGGTTAGTGAGAACCACCCTGTGTCAGGGGTACAGCTGTTATACTGCAGACCAGTGCAATAGACTCTGAGTCAGTGGGACCCACTCAAGGTGGGATTACTGATCCACACTATGTCAGTGAGATCCAGTCTGGAAAATGGGACCCACTCAGCGTGAATGGGATTTACTTGGCCACATGAACACTCAAAGGGTCAGTGGGATTGTTCAGTGGATCCCCAGTGGGCAAGTGAGACCTGGTCCAAGAAAAGTCAGGGTGTTGAGGCCACAATCGGATCATCTATGATCTTATTGAATGGGAGAGCAGGCTCGAGGGGCTGAATGGCCGACGCCGGCTCTGAATTTGTATGTTTGTCATCTGGACCAATAGGACGCAATCTGGATCAGGAGGATTCACTCCAGGCCAGTGGGATCCACCCAGGGTCAGGGAAATGCACTCTTTGTACAGTGGGATCCACTCTGGGCAAAAGGTATCATCTCCCGGCAAGTGGGATCCACTTGGAGACAGAAAGATCTACTTGGGACAGTGAGATCCGTTCGGGGCCATTGGGAGCGACTCAACCCCAGTTGCACCCGGTCGGTGTTGACCTTGAGCTAAGACGATACATTGATGGACGGAGCAATCTGCTGGGCGAAGTGGAATCAACTGAAGGCCAGTGATATCCACTCAGGATCACCGCGATCCACTCAGGGGAGCGTAATCCACTCGGGCTCACCGCGATCCACTCAGGGGAGCGTAATCAACACGAAGTGATCGCGATCCACTTGGAGGAGTGGAATCCACTCGGAGTCGGCGAGATCCACTCAGGAGAGCGGAATCCACTCGGGTTCGCCGCGATCCACTCGGGGGAGCGGAATCCGCTCGGGGATCCTGCGGTGTTTCTCTCGACCGGAGGGGGCGCAATTGGCGGACGATGCGCATGCGCGAGATGCGTGATGACGTCATGGGCTGTAAATGGCGGCGGGACCGAGAGAGAAAAACAGAAACAGAAAGATCCCGGTGAGTGATCCCTGAGTGAGAGAGAGGGATCCCGGTGAGTGATCCCAGTGAGAGAGATCCCAGTGAGTGATGCCTAAGAGAGAGAGAGATCCTGGTGAATGATCCCTGAGAGGGTGAGAGAGAGATCCCGGTGAGTGATCCCTGAGAGAGAGATCTCGGCGAGTGATCCCAGAGAGAGAGATCCCGGTGAGTGATCCCTGAGAGGGTGAGAGAGAGATCCCAGTGAGTGATCCCTGAGAGAGAGATCCCAGTGAGTGATCCCTGAGAGAGAGAGATCCCGGTGAGTGATCCCAGAGAGACAAATCTGGTGAGTGATCCCTGAGAGGGTGAGAGAGAGATCCCAGTGAGTGATCCCTGAGAGAGAGATCCCAGTGAGTGATCCCTGAGAGAGAGATCCCGGTGAGTGATCCCAGAGAGACAAATCTGGTGAGTGATCCCTGAGAGGGTGAGAGAGAGATCCCAGTGAGTGATCCCAGAGAGAAAGATCCCGGTGAGTGATCCCAGAGAGACAAATCTGGTGAGTGATCCCTGAGAGAGAGATCCCGGTGAGTGATCCCAGAGAGAGAGATCCCGGTGAGTGATCCCAGAGAGACAAATCTGGTGAGTGATCCCTGAGAGAGAGATCCCGGTGAGTGATCCCAGAGAGACAAATCTGGTGAGTGATCCCTGAGAGAGAGATCCCGGTGAGTGATCCCAGAGAGAGAGATCCCGGTGAGTGATCCCAGAGAGACAAATCTGGTGAGTGATCCCTGAGAGAGAGATCCCGGTGAGTGATCCCAGAGAGAGAGATCCCGGTGAGTGATCCCTGAGAGGGTGAGAGAGAGATCCCAGTGAGTGATCCCAGAGAGAGAGATCCCGGTGAGTGATCCCAGAGAGACAAATCTGGTGAGTGATCCCTGAGAGAGAGAGAGAGAAAGAGATCCCGGTGTGTGATCCCTGAGGGAGAAAGAGCTCCTGGTGAGTGATCCCTGAGGGAGATGGAGAGAGATCCCAGTGAGTGATCCCTGAGGGAGAGCGAGATCATGGTGTGTGATCCCTGAGAGAGAGAGAGAGATCCCGGTGAGTGATCCCTGAGAGAGAAAGAGAGAGAGATCCCGGTGAGTGATCCCTGAGTGAGAGAGAGAGAGAGAGAGAGATCCCGGTGAGTGATCCCTGAGAGAGAGAGAGAGAGATCCCAGTGAGTGATCCCTGAGAGAGAGAGGGAGAGAACCTGGTGAGTGATCCCTGATAGAGAGAGATCCAGGTGAGTGATCCCTGAGGGAGAGATCCCGGTGAGTGTTCACTGAGAAAGAGAAATCCCGGTGAGTGATCCCTGAGAGAGAGATATCCTGGTGAGTGATCCCCGAGGGAGAGAGATCCTGGGGAGTGATCCCTGAGAGAGAAAGATATACCATTGAGTGATCCCTGAGGGAGAGTGATCCCAGTGAGTAATCCCTGTGCGAGAGAGATCCTGGTCAGTGATCCCTGAGAGAGAGATCCCGGTAGTGATCCCTGAGGGAGAGAGATCCTGGGCAGTATCCCTGAGGGAGAGAGATCCTGGTGCGTGATCTCTGAGAGTGTGATCCCGGTGAGTGGTCCATGAGAGAGAGAGAGAGATCCCGGTGAGTGATCCCTGAGAGAGAGAGATAGATCCCAGTGAGTGATCCCTGAGAGAGAGAGAGAGTTCCCAGTGAGTGATTGCTGAGGGAGAGAGAGATCCTGGTGAGTGATCCCTGAGGGTCAGAGAGATCCTGGTGAGAGACCCCTGAGAGAGAGAATTCCCGGTGAGTGATCCTGGACAGAGAGAGAGATCCCAGTGAGGGATCCCTGAGAGAGAGAGATCCTGGTAAGTGACCCCTTCGAAAGAGATCCCGGTGAGTGATCCCTGAGGGAGATAGAGATCCCTTTGAATGATCCCTGAGGGCGAGAGAGATCTTGGTGAGTGATCCCTGATGGAGAGGGATATCCCGGTGTGTGATCCATGAGAGAGAGAGAGATCCAGGTGAGTGATCCCTGAGAGGGGAGAGAGCCCAGTGAGTGATCCCTGAGAGAGAGAGGGGGATCCTGGTGAGTGATCCCTGAGAGTGGAGAGATCCTGGTGAGTGATCCCTGAGAGAGAGAGATCCTGGTGTGATCCCTGAGGGAGAGAAAGATCATGGTGTGTGATCCCTGAGAGAGAGATCTCAGTAGTGATCCCTGAGGGAGAGAGAGAGAGAGACAGATCCCGGTGAGTGATCCCTGAGAGAGAGATCCCAATGAGTAATCCTTGAGGGAGAGAGATCCTGGTGAGTGATCCCTGTGGGAGAGAGATCCTGGTCAGCGATCCCTGAGGGAGAGAGAGATCCTGGTGAGTGAGGGAGAGAGAGAGAGAGATCCCAGTGAGTGATCCCTGAGGGAGAGAGATCCCGGTGAGTGATCCCTGAGGGAGAGAGACAGTTCCCGGTGAGTGATCCCAGAGACAGAGAGAGATCCCGGTGAGTGATCCCTGAGAGAAAGAGAGATCCTGGTGAGTGATTCCTGAGAGGGAGAGAAACAGATCCCGGTGAGTGATCGTTGAGAGAGAGAGAGAGATGCCGGTGAGTCATCCCTGAGAGAGAGAGAGAGAGATCCTAGTGAGTGATCCCTGAGGGAGAGAGAGAGAGAGATCCCGGAGAGTGAACCCTGAGAGAGAGAGAGAGAGAGAGAGAGAGAGATCCCGGTGAGTGATCCCTGAGAGAGAGAGAGAGAGATAATGGTGAGTGATCCCTGAGAGAGAGAGGGAGATCCCGGTCAATGATCCCTGAGAGAGAGAGAGATCCCAGTGAGTGATCCCTGAGAGAGAGATCCCAGTGAGTGATTCCTGAGAGAGAGATCCCGATGAATGATCCCTGAGAGAGAGTGATCCGGTGAGTGATCCCTGAGAGAGAGAGCGATCCCGGTGAGTGATCCCTGAGAGAGAGAGCGATCCCAGTGAGTGATCCCTGAGAGAGATCCCAGTGAGTGATCGCTGAGGGTCAGAGAGATCCTGGTGAGAGATCCCTGAGAGAGAATTCCCAGTGAGTGATCCTTGACAGGGAGAGATCCCGGTGAGGGATCCCTGAGAGAGAGAGTTCCCAGTGAGTGATCCCAGAGAGAGAGATCCCAGTGATTGATCCCTGAGAGAGAGATCCTGGTGATTGATTACTGAGAGAGACAGTTCCCGGTGAGTGATCCCAGAGAGAGCGAGATCCCAGTGAGTGATCCCTGAGAGAGAGAGAGAGATCCCAGTGAGTGATCCCCAAGAGAGAGAGAGAGTTCCCGGTGAGTGATCCCAGAGAGAGATCCTGGTGAGTGATCCCTGAGAGAGAGGGAGAGAGAGAGACAGATCCCAGTGAGTGATCCCCAAGAGAGGGAGAGAGAGAGAAAGAGATCCCGGTGTGTGATCCCTGAGGGAGAAAGAGCTCCTGGTGAGTGATCCCTGAGGGAGAGAGAGAGATCCCAGTGAGTGATCCCTGAGAGAGATCCCAGTGAGTGATCGCTGAGGGTCAGAGAGATCCTGGTGAGAGATCCCTGAGAGAGAATTCCCAGTGAGTGATCCTTGACAGGGAGAGATCCCGGTGAGGGATCCCTGAGAGAGAGAGTTCCCAGTGAGTGATCCCAGAGAGAGAGATCCCAGTGATTGATCCCTGAGAGAGAGATCCTGGTGATTGATTACTGAGAGAGACAGTTCCCGGTGAGTGATCCCAGAGAGAGCGAGATCCCAGTGAGTGATCCCTGAGAGAGAGAGAGAGATCCCAGTGAGTGATCCCCAAGAGAGAGAGAGAGTTCCCGGTGAGTGATCCCAGAGAGAGATCCTGGTGAGTGATCCCTGAGAGAGAGGGAGAGAGAGAGACAGATCCCAGTGAGTGATCCCCAAGAGAGGGAGAGAGAGAGAAAGAGATCCCGGTGTGTGATCCCTGAGGGAGAAAGAGCTCCTGGTGAGTGATCCCTGAGGGAGAGAGAGAGATCCCAGTGAGTGATCCCTGAGGGAGAGCGAGATCGTGGTGTGTGATCCCTGAGAGAGAGATCCCAGTAGTGATCCCTGAGGGAGAGAGAGCTCCTGGTGAGTGATCCCTGAGGGAGAGAGAGAGAGATCCCAGTGAGTGATCCCTGAGGGAGAGTGAGATCATGGTGTGTGATCCCTGAGAGAGAGATCCCAGTAGTGATCCCTGAGGGAGAGAGAGAGACAGATCCCGGTGAGTGATCCCTGAGAGAGAGAGAGAGAGAGATCCTGGTGAGTGATCCCTGAGAGAGAGAGAGATAGATCGCGGTGAGTGATCCCTGAGAGAGAGAGAGAGTTCCTGGTGAGTGATCCCTGAGAGAGATCCCAGTGAGTGATACCAGAGAGAGAGTGAGAGAGAGATCCCGGTGAGTGATCCCGGAGGGAGAGAGAGACCCCGGTGAGTGATCCCTGAGGGAGAGATCCCGGTGAGTGATCACTGAGAAAGAGAAATCCCGGTGAGTGATCCCTGAGAGAGAGATATCCTGGTGAGTGATCCCCGAGGGAGAGACATCCTGGTAGAGATCCCTGGGGGAGAGAGATCCCGGGCAGTATCCCAGAGGGAGAGAGATCCTGGTGCGTGATCCTTGAGAGTGTGATCCTGGGGAGTGGTCCATGAGAGAGAGAGATCCCGGTGAGTGATCCCTGAGAGAGAGAGAGAGAGATAGATCCCAGTGAGTGATCCCTGAGAGAGAGAGAGAGTTCTCAGTGAGTGATCGCTGAGGGAGGGAGAGATCCTGGTGAGTGATCCCTGAGGGTCAGAGAGATCCTGGTGAGAGACCCCTGAGAGAGAGAATTCCCAGTGAGTGATCCTTGACAGAGAGAGAGATCCCGGTGAGGGATCACTGAGAAAGAGAGATCCTGGTAAGTTACCCCTAAGAAAGAGATCCCGGTGAGTGATCCCTGAGGGAGAGAGAGATCCCTTTGAATGATCCCTGAGGGCGAGAGAGATCTCGGTGAGTGATCCCTGATGGAGAGGGATATCCCGGTGTGTGATCCCTGAGAGAGAGAGAGAGATCCAGGTGAGTGATCCCTGAGAGGGGAGAGATCCCAGTGAGTGATCCCTGAGGGAAAGAGAGATCCCAGTGAGTGATCCCTGAAAGAGAGAGGGATCCTGGTGAGTGATCCCTGAGAGTGGAGAGATTCTGGCGAGTGATCCCTGAGGGAGAGAGAGATCCTAGTGAGTGATCCCTGAGAGAGAGATCCCGGTGTGATCCCTGAGGGAGAGAGAGATCCCGGTGAGTCATCCCTGAGGGAGAGTGATCCCGATGAGTGATCCCTGAGAGATAGATCCCAATGAGTAATCCTTGAGGGAGAGAGATCCTGGTGAGTGATCCCTGTGGGAGAGAGATCCTGGTCAGCGATCCCTGTGGGAGAGAGAGATCCTGGTGAGTGAGGGAGAGAGAGAGATCCCAGTGAGTGATCCCTGAGGGAGAGCAAGATCCTGGTGTGTGATCCCCGAGAGCGAAATCCCAGTGAGTGATCCCTGTGGGAGAGAGATCCTGGTGAGTGATCCCTGAGGGAGAGAGACAATTCCCGGTGAGTGATCCCAGAGACAGAGAGAGATCCCGGTGAGTGATCCCTGAGAGAGAGAGAGATCCTGGTGAGTGATTCCTGAGAGGGAGAGAGACAGATCCCGGTGCGTGATCGTTGAGAGAGAGAGATAGATGCCGGTGAGTCATCCCTGAGAGAGAGAGAGGGAGATCCCGGTCAATGATCCCTAAGGGAGAGAGAGAGATCCCGGTGAGTGATCCCTGAGAGAGAGATCCCGATGAGTGATTCCTGAGAGAGAGAGATCCCGATGAATGATCCCTGAGAGAGAGTGATCTGGTGAGTGATCCCTGAGAGTGAGAGATCCCGGTGAGTGATCCCTGAGAGAGAGATCCCGATGAGTGATCCCTGAAAGAGAGATCCCGATGAATGATCCCTGAGAGAGAGTGATCTGGTGAGTGATCCCTGAGAGAGAGAGCGATCCCGGTGAGTGATCCCTGAGAGAGAGATAGATCCCAGTGAGTGATCCCTGAGAGAGAGAGAGAGTTCCCAGTGAGTGATCACTGAAGGAGAGAGTGATCCTGGTGAGTGATCCCTGAGGGTCAGAGAGATCCTGGTGAGAGATCCCTGAGAGAGACTTCCCAGTGAGTGATCCTTGACAGAGAGAGATCCCGGTGAGGGATCCCTGAGATAGAGAGTTCCCGGTGAGTGATCCCAGAGAGAGAGATCCCAGTGAGTGATCCCTGAGAGAGAGAGATCCCGGTGATTGATCCCTGAGAGATAGAGATCCTGGTGATTGATCCCTGAGAGAGACAGTTCCCGGTGAGTGATCTCAGAGAGAGCAAGATCCCGGTGAGTGATCCCTGAGAGAGAGAGAGATCCCGGTAAGTGATCCCTGAGAGAGAGAGAGTTCCCGGTGAGTGATCCCAGAGAGAGAGATTCTGGTGAATGATCCCTGAGAGAGAGGGAGAGAGAGAGACAGATCCCAGTGAGTGATCCCTGAGAGAGAGAGAGAGAGAAAGATATCCCAGTGTGTGATCCCTGAGGGAGAAAGAGCTCCAGGTGAGTGATCCCTGAGGGAGAGAGAGAGATCCCAGTGAGTGATCCCTGAGGGAGAGTGAGATCGTGGTGTGTGATCCCTGAGAGAGAGATCCCAGTAGTGATCGCTGATGGAGAGAGAGCTCCTGGTGAGTGATCCCTGAGGGATAGAGAGAGAGATCCCAGTGAGTGATCCCTGAGAGAGAGAGAGAGAGAAAGATATCCCAGTGTGTGATCCCTGAGGGAGAAAGAGCTCCAGGTGAGTGATCCCTGAGGGAGAGAGAGAGATCCCAGTGAGTGATCCCTGAGGGAGAGTGAGATCGTGGTGTGTGATCCCTGAGAGAGAGATCCCAGTAGTGATCCCTGAGGGAGAGAGAGCTCCTGGTGAGTGATCCCTGAGGGAGAGAGAGAGAGATCCCAGTGAGTGATCCCTGAGGGAGAGTGAGATCATGGTGTGTGATCCCTGAGAGAGAGATCCCAGTAGTGATCCCTGAGGGAGAGAGAGAGACAGATCCCGGTGAGTGATCCCTGAGAGAGAGAGAGAGAGAGATCCTGGTGAGTGATCCCTGAGAGAGAGAGAGATAGATCGCGGTGAGTGATCCCTGAGAGAGAGAGAGAGTTCCTGGTGAGTGATCCCTGAGACAGATCCCAGTGAGTGATACCAGAGAGAGAGTGAGAGAGAGATCCCGGTGAGTGATCCCGGAGGGAGAGAGAGACCCCGGTGAGTGATCCCTGAGGGAGAGATCCCGGTGAGTGATCACTGAGAAAGAGAAATCCCGGTGAGTGATCCCTGAGAGAGATATATCCTGGTGAGTGATCCCCGAGGGAGAGACATCCTGGTAGAGATCCCTGGGGGAGAGAGATCCCGGGCAGTATCCCAGAGGGAGAGAGATCCTGGTGCGTGATCCTTGAGAGTGTGATCCTGGGGAGTGGTCCATGAGAGAGAGAGATCCCGGTGAGTGATCCCTGAGAGAGAGAGAGAGAGATAGATCCCAGTGAGTGATCCCTGAGAGAGAGAGAGAGTTCTCAGTGAGTGATCGCTGAGGGAGAGAGAGATCCTGGTGAGTGATCCCTGAGGGTCAGAGAGATCCTGGTGAGAGACCCCTGAGAGAGAGAATTCCCAGTGAGTGATCCTTGACAGAGAGAGAGATCCCGGTGAGGGATCACTGAGAAAGAGAGATCCTGGTAAGTTACCCCTAAGAAAGAGATCCCGGTGAGTGATCCCTGAGGGAGAGAGAGATCCCTTTGAATGATCCCTGAGGGCGAGAGAGATCTCGGTGAGTGATCCCTGATGGAGAGGGATATCCCGGTGTGTGATCCCTGAGAGAGAGAGAGAGATCCAGGTGAGTGATCCCTGAGAGGGGAGAGATCCCAGTGAGTGATCCCTGAGGGAAAGAGAGATCCCAGTGAGTGATCCCTGAAAGAGAGAGGGATCCTGGTGAGTGATCCCTGAGAGTGGAGAGATTCTGGCGAGTGATCCCTGAGGGAGAGAGAGATCCTAGTGAGTGATCCCTGAGAGAGAGATCCCGGTGTGATCCCTGAGGGAGAGAGAGATCCCGGTGAGTCATCCCTGAGGGAGAGTGATCCCGATGAGTGATCCCTGAGAGATAGATCCCAATGAGTAATCCTTGAGGGAGAGAGATCCTGGTGAGTGATCCCTGTGGGAGAGAGATCCTGGTCAGCGATCCCTGTGGGAGAGAGAGATCCTGGTGAGTGAGGGAGAGAGAGAGATCCCAGTGAGTGATCACTGAGGGAGAGTGATCCCGATGAGTGATCCCTGAGAGAGAGATCCCAATGAGTAATCCTTGAGGGAGAGAGATACTGGTGAGTGATCCCTGTGGGAGAGAGATCCTGGTCAGCGATCCCTGAGGGAGAGAGAGATCCTGGTGAGTGAAGGAGAGAGAGAGAGAGATCCCAGTGAGTGATCCCTGAGGGAGAGCAAGATCCTGGTGTGTGATCCCCGAGAGCGAAATCCCAGTGAGTGATCCCTGAGGGAGAGAGATCCTGGTGAGTGATCCCTGAGGGAGAGAGACAATTCCCGGTGAGTGATCCCAGAGACAGAGAGAGATCCCGGTGAGTGATCCCTGAGAGAGAGAGAGATCCTGGTGAGTGATTCCTGAGAGGGAGAGAGACAGATCCCGGTGCGTGATCGTTGAGAGAGAGAGATAGATGCCGGTGAGTCATCCCTGAGAGAGAGAGAGGGAGATCCCGGTCAATGATCCCTAAGGGAGAGAGAGAGATCCCGGTGAGTGATCCCTGAGAGAGAGATCCCGATGAGTGATTCCTGAGAGAGAGAGATCCCGATGAATGATCCCTGAGAGAGAGTGATCTGGTGAGTGATCCCTGAGAGAGAGAGATCCCGGTGAGTGATCCCTGAGAGAGAGATCCCGATGAGTGATCCCTGAAAGAGAGATCCCGATGAATGATCCCTGAGAGAGAGTGATCTGGTGAGTGATCCCTGAGAGAGAGAGCGATCCCGGTGAGTGATCCCTGAGAGAGAGATAGATCCCAGTGAGTGATCCCTGAGAGAGAGAGAGAGAGTTCCCAGTGAGTGATCACTGAAGGAGAGAGTGATCCTGGTGAGTGATCCCTGAGGGTCAGAGAGATCCTGGTGAGAGATCCCTGAGAGAGACTTCCCAGTGAGTGATCCTTGACAGAGAGAGATCCCGGTGAGGGATCCCTGAGATAGAGAGTTCCCGGTGAGTGATCCCAGAGAGAGAGATCCCAGTGAGTGATCCCTGAGAGAGAGAGATCCCGGTGATTGATCCCTGAGAGATAGAGATCCTGGTGATTGATCCCTGAGAGAGACAGTTCCCGGTGAGTGATCTCAGAGAGAGCGAGATCCCGGTGAGTGATCCCTGAGAGAGAGAGAGATCCCGGTAAGTGATCCCTGAGAGAGAGAGAGTTCCCGGTGAGTGATCCCAGAGAGAGAGATTCTGGTGAATGATCCCTGAGAGAGAGGGAGAGAGAGAGACAGATCCCAGTGAGTGATCCCTGAGAGAGAGAGAGAGAGAAAGATATCCCAGTGTGTGATCCCTGAGGGAGAAGGAGCTCCAGGTGAGTGATCCCTGAGGGAGAGAGAGAGATCCCAGTGAGTGATCCCTGAGGGAGAGTGAGATCGTGGTGTGTGATCCCTGAGAGAGAGATCCCAGTAGTGATCGCTGATGGAGAGAGAGCTCCTGGTGAGTGATCCCTGAGGGATAGAGAGAGAGATCCCAGTGAGTGATCCCTGAGAGAGAGAGAGAGAGAAAGATATCCCAGTGTGTGATCCCTGAGGGAGAAAGAGCTCCAGGTGAGTGATCCCTGAGGGAGAGAGAGAGATCCCAGTGAGTGATCCCTGAGGGAGAGTGAGATCGTGGTGTGTGATCCCTGAGAGAGAGATCCCAGTAGTGATCCCTGAGGGAGAGAGAGAGAGAGACAGATCCCGGTGAGTGATCCCTGAGAGAGAGAGAGATCCTGGTGAGTGATCCCTGAGAGAGAGAGAGAGATTGATCGTGGTGAGTGATCCCTGAGAGAGGAGAGAGTTCCTGGTGAGTGAACCCTGAGAGAGATCCCAGTGAGTGATACCAGAGAGAGAGAGTGAGAGAGAGATCCCGGTGAGTGATCCCTGAGGGAGAGAGAGATCCCGGTGAGTGATCCCTGAGGGAGAGATCCCGGTGAGTGATCACTGAGAAAGAGAAATCCCGGTGAGTGATCCCTGAGAGAGAGATATCCTGGTGAGTGATCCCCGAGGGAGAGAGATCCTGGTCAGTGATCCCTGAGTGAGACATCCTGGTAGTGATCCCTGAGGGAGAGAGATCCCGGGCAGTATCCCTGAGGGAGAGAGATCCTGGTGCGTGATCCCTGAGAGTGTGATCCCAGGGATTGGTCCATGAGAAAGAGAGAGATCCCGGTGAGTGATCCCTGAGAGAGAGAGAGATAGATCCCAGTGAGTGATCCCTGAGAGAGAGAGAGTTCCCAGCGAGTGTTCACTGAGGGAGAGAGAGAGATCCTGGTGAGTGATCCCTGAGGGTCAGAGAGATCCTGGTGAGAGACCCCTGAGAGAGAGAATTCCCGGTGTGACCTTGACAGAGAGAGAGATCCCGGTGAGTGATCCCTGAGAGAGAGAGATCCCAGTAAGTGACCCCTAAGAAAGAGAGAGATCCCGGTGAGTGATCCCAGAGGGATAGAGAGATCCTGGTGAGTGATCCCTGAGGAAGAGAGAGATCCCTTTGAGTGATCGCTGAGGGAGAGATCTCAGTGAGTGATCCCTGAGGGAGGGAGATCCCAGTGAGTGATCCCTGAGAGAGAGATCCCGGTGTGATCCCTGAGGGAGAGAGAGATCCCGGTGAGTGATCCCTGAGGGAGAGTGATCCCGATGAGTGATCCCTGAGAGAGAGATCCCAATGAGTAATCCTTGAGGGAGAGAGATCCTGGTGAGTGATCCATGTGGGAGAGAGATCCCGGTCAGTGATCCCTGAGGGAGAGAGAGATCCTGGTGAGTGAGGGAGAGAGAGAGAGAGATCCCAGTGAGTGACCCCTGAGGGAGACCAAAATCCTGGTGTGTGATCCCCGAGAGCGAAATACCAGTGAGTGATCCCTGAGGGAGAGAGATCCCGGTGAGTGATCCCTGTGGGAGAGAGACAGTTTCCGGTGAGTGATCCCATAGACAGAGATAGATCCAGGTGAGTGATCCCTGAGAGAGAGAGAGAGATCCTGGTGAGTGATTCCTGAGAGGGAGAGAGACAGATCCTGGTGAGTGATCATTGAGAGAGAGAGAGAGATGCCGGTGAGTCATCCCTGAGAGAGAGAGAGAGAGATCCCGGTGAGTGATCCCTGAGAGAGAGAGAGATCCCGGTGAGTGATCCCTGAGAGAGAGAGAGATAATGGTGAGTGATCCCTGAGAGAGAGAGGTAGATCCCGGTCAATGATCCCTGAGGGAGAGAGAGAGATCCCGGTGAGTGATCCCTGAGAGAGAGATCCTGGTGAGTGATTCCTGAGAGAGAGATCCCGATGAATGAACCCTAAGAGAGAGTGATCCGGTGAGTGATCCCTGAGAGAGAGCGATCCCGGTGACTGATCCCTGAGAGAGAGAGAGAGTTCCCAGTGAGTGATTGCTGAAGGAGAGAGTGATCCTGGTGAGTGATCCCTGAGGGTCAGAGAGATCCTGGTGAGAGATCCCTGAGAGAGAGAATTCCCAGTGAGTGATCCTTGACAGAGAGAGATCCTGGTGAGTGATCCCTGTGGGAGAGAGATCCCGGTCAGCGATCCCTGAGGGAGAGAGTGATCCTGGTGCGTGATCCCTGAGGAAGAGCAAGATCCTGGTGTGTGATCCCCGAGAGTGAAATCCCGGTAGTGATCCCTGTGGGAGAGAGATCCCGGTCAGCGATCCCTGAGGGAGAGAGAGATCCTGGTGAGTGAGGGAGAGAGAGAGAGAGATCCCAGTGAGTGACCCCTGCGGAAGAGCGAGATCTTGGTGTGTGATCCCCGAGAGCAAAATCCCGGTAGTGATCCCTGAGGGAGAGAGATCCTGGTGAGTGATCCCTGAGGGAGAGAGACAGATCCTGGTGAGTGATCCCAAGAGAGAGAGACAGATCCTGGTGAGAGATCACTGAGAGAGAGAGATCCCGGTGAGAGATCCCAGAGAGAGAGAGAGAGAGAGAGAGATATCCTGGTGAGTCATCCCTGAGAGAGCGAGAGAGAGAGATAACGGTTAGTGATCGCTGAGAGATAGAGATCCCAGTGAGTGATCCCTGAGAGTGAGGGAGATCCCAGAGAGTGATCCCTGAGAGAGAGAGAAGGAGAGGTCCCAGTGAGTGATCCCTGAGAGAGAGGGAGATCCCGGTGAGTGATCCCTGAGGGAGAGAGAGAGAGAGAGATCCTGGTGAGTGATCCCTGAGAGAGATATCCTGGTGAGTGATCCCTGAGAGAGAGAGATCCCGGTGAGTGATTCCTGTGAGAGGGAGAGATCCCAGTGAGTGATTCCTGAGAGAGAGATCCCGATGAAGGATCCCTGAGAGAGAGAGTGATCCCGGTGAGTGATCCCTGAGAGAGAAAGAGCGATCCCGGTGTGTGATCCCTGAGAGAGAGAGATAGATCCCAGTGAGTGATCCCTGAGAGAGAGTTCCCAGTGAATGATCGCTGAGGGAGAGAGAGATCCTGGTGAGTGTTCCCTGAGGGTCAGAGAGATCCCAGTGAGTGATCCCTGAGGGAGAGAAAGATCCCAGTGAGTGATCCCTGAGAGAGAGAGATCCTGGTGTGATCCCTGAGGGAGAGAGAGATCCCAGTGAGTGATCCCTGAGGGAGAGTGATCCCAATGAGTGATCCCTGAGAGAGAGATCTCAATGAGTAATCCTTGAGGGAGAGAGATCCTGGTGAGTGATCCCTGTGGGAGAGAGATCCCGGTCAGCAATCCCTGAGGGAGAGAGAGATCCTGGTGAGTGAGGGTGAGAGAGAGAGATCCCAGTGAGTGATCACTGAGGGAGAGCGAGATCCTGGTGTGTGATCCCCGAGAGCAAAATCCCAGTGAGTGATCCCCAAGGGAGAGAGATCCCGGTGAGTGATCCCTGAGGGAGAGAGACAGTTCCCGGTGAGTGATCCCAGAGACAGAGACAGAGACAGATCCAGGTGAGTGATCCCTGAGAGAGAGAGAGAGATCCTGGTGAGTGATTCCTGAGAGGGAGAGAGACAGATCCTGGTGAGTGATCATTGAGAGAGAGAGATGCCGGTGAGTCACCCTTGAGAGAGAGAGAGAGATCCCGGAGAGTGAACCCTGAGAGAGAGAGAGAGAGATCCCAGTGAGTGATCCCTGAGAGAGAGAGAGAGATAATGGTGAGTGATCCCTGAGAGAGAGAGAGAGAGAGGGAGATCCTGGTCAATGATCCCTGAGGGAGAGAGAGATCCCGGTGAGTGATCCCTGAGAGAGAGATCCCAGTGAGTGATTCCTGAGAGAGAGATCCTGATGAATGATCCCTGAGAGAGAGTGATCTCGGTGAGTGATCCCTGAGAGAGAGAGTGATCCCGGTGAGTGATCCTTGAGAGAGAGAGAGTTCCCAGTGAGTGATCGCTGAGGGAGAGAGAGATCCTTGTGAGTGATCCCTCAGGGTCAGAGAGATCCTGGTGAGAGATCCCTGAGAGAGAGAATTCCCGGTGAGTGATACTTGACAGAGAAAGAGAGAGATCCCGGTGAGGGATCCCTGAGAGAGAGAGATCCCGGAGAGTGAACCTTGAGAGAGAGAGATCCCGGTTAGTGATCCCTGAGAGAGAGATCCTGGTGAGTGATCCCTGAGAGAGAGAGATCGATCCCAGTGAGTGATCCCTCAGAGATAGAGAGTTCCCAGTGAGTGATCACTGAGGGAGAGAGAGATCCTGGTGAGTGATCCCTGAGGGTCAGAGAGATCCTGGTGAGAGACCCCTGCGAGAGATAATTCCCGGTGAGTGATCCTTGACAGAGAGAGAGATCCAAGAGAGGGATCCCTGAGAGAGAGAGAGATCCCGTTAATTGACCCCTAAGAAAGAGAGAGATCCTGGTGAGTGTTCCCTGAGGGTCAGAGAGATCCTGGTGAGAGATCCCTGACAGAGTGAATTTCCGGTGAGTGATCCTTGACAGAGAGAGATCCCGGTGAGGCATCCCTGAGAGAGAGAGAGATCCCGGTAAGTGAATCCTAAGAAAGAAAGAGATCCCGGTGAGTGATCCCTGAGGGAGAGAGAGAGATCCCGGAGAGTGAACCCTGAGAGAGAGAGAGTGAGATCCCGGTGAGTGATCCCTGAGAGAGAGAGAGAGAGAGACAATGGTGAGTGATCGCTGAGAGAGAGAGTTCCCAGTGAGTGATCCCTGAGAGCAAGGGAGATCCCAGAGAGTGATCCCTGAGAGAGAGAGAGAAGGAGAGGTCCCGGTGAGTGATCCCTGAGAGAGAGAGAGATCTCGGTGAGTGATCCCTGAGAGAGATCCCGGTGAGTGATTCCTGAGAGAGAGATCCAAGTGAAAGATCCCTGAGAGAGAGTGATCCCGGTGAGTGATCCCTGAGAGAGAGAGATCCCAGTGAGTGATCCCTGAGAGAGAGATAGATCCCAATGAGTGATCCCTGAGAGAGAGTGAGAGTTCCCAGTGAGTGATCGCTGAGGGAGAGAGAGATCCTAGTGAGTGATCCCTGAGGGAGAGAGACAGTTCCCGGTGAGTGATCCCAGAGATAGAGATCCCGGTGAGAGATCCCTGAGAGAGAGATCCCGGTGAGTCATCCCTGAGGGAGAGAGAGATATCCCAGTAAGTGACCCCTAAGAAGGAGAGAGATCCCGGCGAGTGATCCCTGAGGGAGAGAGAGAGATAACGGTTAGTGATCGCTGAGAGAGAGAACCCAGTGAGTGATCCCTGAGAGCGAGGCAGATCCCAGTGAGTGATCCCTGAGAGAGAGTTCCCAGTGAATGATCGCTGAGGGAGAGAGAGATCCTGGTGAGTGTTCCCTGAGGGTCAGAGAGATCCTGGTGAGAGATCCCTGAGAGAGTGAATTCCCGGTGAGTGATCCTTGACAGAGAGAGATCCCAGTGAGGGATCCCTGAGAGAGAGAGAGATCTGGTAAGTGACCCCTAAGAAAGAAAGAGATCCCAGTGAGTGATCCCTGAGGGAGAGAGAGAGAGAGATCCCTGAGAGTGACCCTGAGAGAGAGAGAGTGAGATGCCGGTGAGTGACCCTGAGAGAGAGAGATAATGGTGAGTGATCGCTGAGAGAGAGATCCCAGTGAGTGATCCCTGAGAGCGAGGGAGATCCCAGAGAGTGATCCCTGAGAGAGAGAGAAGGAGAGGTCCCGGTGAGTGATCCCTGAGAGAGAAGGAGATCCCAGTGAGTGATTCCTGAGGGAGAGAGAGAGATCCCGATGAGTGATCCCTGAGAGAGAAATCCTGGTGAGTGATCCCTGAGAGAGAGAACCCGGTGTGTGATTCCTGAGAGAGAGAGAGAGAGAGAGATCCCGGTGAGTGATTCCTGAGAGAGAGATCCCGATGAATGATCCCTGAGAGGGAGTGATCCCGGTGAGTGATCCCTGAGAGAGAGCGATCCCAGTGAGTGATCCTTGAGAGAGAGAGAAAGTTCTCAGTGAGTGATTGCTGAGGGAGAGAGAGATCCTGGTGAGTGATCCCTGAGGGAGAGAGAGATCCCTTTGAGTGATCCCTAGGGAGAGAGAGATCTCGGTGAGTGATCCCTGATGGAGAGGGATATCCCAGTGTGTGAGCCCTGAGAGAGAGAGATCCAGGTGAGTGATCCCTGAGAGCGAGAGGGGTCCCGGTGAGTGATCCCTGAGAGTGGAGAGGTCCCGGTGAGTGATCCCTGAGAGAGAGAGGGATCCTGGTGAGTGATCCCTGAGAGTGGAGAGATCCTGATGAGTGATCCCTGAGGGAGAGAGAGATCCCAGTGAGTGATCCCTGAGAGAGAGAGATCCCAGTGAGTGATCCCTGAGGGAGAGTGATCCCAATGAGTGATCCCTGAGAGAGAGATCCCAATGAGTAATCCCTGAGGGAAAGAGATCCTGGTGAGTGATCCCTGTGGGAGAGAGATCCTGGTCAGCGATCCCTGAGGGAGAGAGAGATCCTGGTGCATGATCCCTGAGGAAGAGCAAGATCCTGGTGTGTGATCCCCGAGAGCGAAATCCCGGTAGTGATCCCTGTGGGAGAGAGATCCTGGTCAGTGATCCCTGAGGGAGAGAGAGATCCTGGTGAGTGAGGGAGAGAGAGAGAGATCCCAGTGAGTGACCCCAGATGAAGAGTGAGATCTTGGTGTGTGATCCCCGAGAGCGAAATCCCGGTAGTGAACCCTGAGGGAGAGAGATCCTGGTGAGTGATCATTGAGGGAGAGAGACAGATCCCGGTGAGTGATCCCAAGAGAGAGTGACAGATCCCAGTGAGAGATCCCTGAGAGAGAGAGATCCCGGTGAGTCATCCCTGAGAGAGAGAGAGAGAGATCCCAGTAAGTGACCCCTAAGAAGGAGAGATATCCCGGCGAGTGATCCCTGAGGGAGAGAGAGATCCCGGAGAGTGAACCATGAGAGAGAGAGAGATCCCGGTGAGTGATCCCTGAGAGAGAGAGATAACGGTGAGTGATCGCTGAGAGAGAGATCCCAGTGAGTGATCCCTGAGAGCGAGGGAGATCCCAGAGAGTGATCCCTGAGAGTGAGAGAAGGAGAGGTCCCGGTGAGTGATCCCTGAGAGAGAGATCCTGGTGAGTGATCCCTGAGAGAGAGATATCCCGGTGAGTGATTCCTGAGAGAGAGATCCCGATGAAGGATCCCTGAGAGAGTGATCCCGGTGAGTGATCCCTGAGAGAGAGAGAGAGCGATCCCAGTGAGTGATCCCTGAGAGAGAGATAGATCCCAGTGAGTGATCCCTGAGAGAGAGAGAGAGTTCCCAGTGAATGATCGCTGACAGAGAGAGTGATCCTGGTGAGTGTTCCCTGAGGGTCAGAGAGATCCTGGTGAGAGATCCCTGAGAGAGATAGATCCCGGTAAGTGACCCCTAAGAAAGAAAGAGATCCCGGTGAGTGATCCCTGAGTGAGAAGGAGTGAGATCCCGGTGAATGATCCCTGAGAGAGAGAGATAATGGTGAGTGATCGCTGAGAGAGAGAGATCCCAGTGAGTGATCCCTGAGAGCGAGGGAGATCCCGGAGAGTGATCCCTGAGAGAGAGAGAAGGAGAGGTCCCGGTGAGTGATCCCTGAGAGAGAGGGAGATCCCAGTGAGTGATCCCTGAGGGAGAGAGAGATCCCGGTGAGTGATCCCTGAGAAGGAGATCCTGGTGAGTGATCCCTGAGAGAGAGTTCCCAGTGTATGATTCCTGAGAGAGAGATCCCGATGAAGGATCCCTGAGAGAGTGATCCCGGTGAGTGATCCCTGAGAGAGAGAGAGAGCGATCCCAGTGAGTGATCCCTGAGAGAGAGATAGATCCCAGTGAGTGATCCCTGAGAGAGAGAGAGAGTTCCCAGTGAATGATCGCTGACAGAGTGATCCTGGTGAGTGTTCCCTGAGGGTCAGAGAGATCCTGGTGAGAGATCCCTGAGAGAGATAGATCCCGGTAAGTGACCCCTAAGAAAGAAAGAGATCCCGTTGAGTGATCCCTGAGTGAGAAGGAGTGAGATCCCGGTGAATGATCCCTGAGAGAGAGAGATAATGGTGAGTGATCGCTGAGAGAGAGAGATCCCAGTGAGTGATCCCTGAGAGCGAGGGAGATCCCGGAGAGTGATCCCTGAGAGAGAGAGAAGGAGAGGTCCCGGTGAGTGATCCCTGAGAGAGAGGGAGATCCCAGTGAGTGATCCCTGAGGGAGAGAGAGATCCCGGTGAGTGATCCCTGAGAGAGAGATCCTGGTGAGTGATCCCTGAGATAGAGTTCCCAGTGTGTGATTCCTGAGAGAGAGAGATCCCGGTGAGTGATTCCTGAGAGAGAGATCCCGATGAATGATCCCTGAGAGAGAGTGATCCCGGTGAGTGATCCCTGAGGGAGAGATCCTGGAGAGTGATCCCTGAGAGAGAGATAGATCCCAGTGAGTGATCCCTGAGAGAGAGTTCTCAGTGAGTGATCACTGAGGGAGAGAGAGATCCTGGTGAGTGATCCCTGAGGGTCAGAGAGATCCAGGTGAGAGATCCCTGAGAGAGATAATTCCCGGTGAGTGATCCTTGACAGAGGGAGAGATCCCGGTGAGGGATCCCTGAGAGAGAGAGATCCCGGTAAGTGACCCCTAAGAAAGAGAGAGATCCTGGTGAGTGATCCATGAGGGAGAGAGAGATCCCTTTGAGTGATCCCTGAGGAAGAGCAAGATCCTGGTGTGTGAACCCCGAGAACAAAATCCCGGTAGTGATCCCTGTGGGAGAGAGATCCTGGTCAGCGATCCCTGAGGGAGAGAGAGAGAGACAGATCCCGGTGAGTGATCCCTGAGAGAGAGATCCCAATGAGTAATCCTTGAGGGAGAGAGATCCTGGTGAGTGATCCCTGTGGGAGAGAGATCCTGGTCAGCGATCCCTGAGGGAGAGAGAGATCCTGGTGAGTGAGGGAGAGAGAGAGAGAGATCCCAGTGAGTGATCCCTGAGGGAGAGAGATCCCGGTGAGTGATCCCTGAGGGAGAGAGACAGTTCCCGGTGAGTGATCCCAGAGACAGAGAGAGATCCCAGTGAGTGATACCTGAGAGAAAGAGAGATCCTGGTGAGTGATTCCTGAGAGGGAGAGAAACAGATCCCGGTGAGTGATCGTTGAGAGAGAGAGAGAGATGCCGGTGAGTCATCCCTGAGAGAGAGAGAGAGAGATCCTAGTGAGTGATCCCTGAGGGAGAGAGAGAGAGAGATCCCGGAGAGTGAACCCTGAGAGAGAGAGAGAGAGAGAGAGAGAGAGAGATAATGGTGAGTGATCCCTGAGAGAGAGAGAGAGAGAGATAATGGTGAGTGATCCTTGAGAGAGAGAGGGAGATCCTGGTCAATGATCCCTGAGAGAGAGAGAGAGATCCCAGTGAGTGATCCCTGAGAGAGAGATCCCGGTGAGTGATTCCTGAGAGAGAGATCCCGATGAATGATCCCTGAGAGAGAGTGATCCGGTGAGTGATCCCTGAGAGAGAGAGCGATCCTGGTGAGTGATCCCTGAGAGAGAGAGCGATCCCAGTGAGTGATCCCTGAGAGAGAGAGCGATCCCAGTGAGTGATCGCTGAGGGTCAGAGAGATCCTGGTGAGAGATCCCTGAGAGAGAATTCCCAGTGAGTGATCCTTGACAGGGAGAGATCCCGGTGAGGGATCCCTGAGAGAGAGAGTTCCCAGTGAGTGATCCCAGAGAGAGAGATCCCAGTGAGTGATCCCTGAGAGAGAGAGATCCCAGTGATTGATCCCTGAGAGAGAGATCCTGGTGATTGATTACTGAGAGAGACAGTTCCCGGTGAGTGATCCCAGAGAGAGCGAGATCCCAGTGAGTGATCCCTGAGAGAGAGAGAGATCCCAGTGAGTGATCCCCGAGAGAGAGAGAGTTCCCGGTGAGTGATCCCAGAGAGAGATCCTGGTGAGTGATCCCTGAGAGAGAGGGAGAGAGAGAGACAGATCCCAGTGAGTGATCCCCGAGAGAGGGAGAGAGAGAGAAAGAGATCCCGGTGTGTGATCCCTGAGGGAGAAAGAGCTCCTGGTGAGTGATCCCTGAGTGAGAGAGAGAGATCCCAGTGAGTGATCCCTGAGGGAGAGCGAGATCGTGGTGTGTGATCCCTGAGAGAGAGATCCCAGTAGTAATCCCTGAGGGAGAGAGAGCTCCTGGTGAGTGATCCCTGAGGGAGAGAGAGAGAGAGATCCCAGTGAGTGATCTCTGAGGGAGAGTGAGATCATGGTGTGTGATCCCTGAGAGAGAGATCCCAGTAGTGATCCCTGAGGGAGAGAGAGAGAGACAGATCCCGGTGAGTGATCCCTGAGAGAGAGAGAGAGAGATCCTGGTGAGTGATCCCTGAGAGAGAGAGAGATAGATCACGGTGAGTGATCCCTGAGAGAGAGAGAGACTTCCTGGTGAGTGATCCCTGAGAGAGATCCCAGTGAGTGATACCAGAGAGAGAGTGAGAGAGAGATCCAGGTGAGTGATCCCGGAGGGAGAGAGAGACCCCGGTGAGTGATCCCTGAGGGAGAGATCCCGGTGAGTGATCACTGAGAAAGAGAAATCCCGGTGAGTGATCCCTGAGAGAGAGATATCCTGGTGAGTGATCCCCGAGGGAGAGACATCCTGGTAGAGATCCCTGGGGGAGAGAGATCCCGGGCAGTATCCCAGAGGGAGAGAGATCCTGGTGCGTGATCCTTGAGAGTGTGATCCTGGGGAGTGGTCCATGAGAGAGAGAGATCCCGGTGAGTGATCCCTGAGAGAGAGAGAGAGATAGATCCCAGTGAGTGATCCCTGAGAGAGAGAGAGAGTTCCCAGTGAGTGATCGCTGAGGGAGAGAGAGATCCTGGTGAGTGATCCCTGAGGGTCAGAGAGATCCTGGTGAGAGACCCCTGAGAGAGAGAATTCCCAGTGAGTGATCCTTGACAGAGAGAGAGATCCCGGTGAGGGATCACTGAGAGAGAGAGATCCTGGTAAGTTACCCCTAAGAAAGAGATCCCTGTGAGTGATCCCTGAGGGAGAGAGAGATCCCTTTGAATGATCCCTGAGGGCGAGAGAGATCTCGGTGAGTGATCCCTGATGGAGAGGGATATCCCGGTGTGTGATCCCTGAGAGAGAGAGAGAGATCCAGGTGAGTGATCCCTGAGAGGGGAGAGATCCCAGTGAGTGATCCCTGAGGGAAAGAGAGATCCCAGTGAGTGATCCCTGAAAGAGAGAGGGATCCTGGTGAGTGATCCCTGAGAGTGGAGAGATTCTGGTGAGTGATCCCTGAGGGAGAGAGAGATCCTAGTGAGTGATCCCTGAGAGAGAGATCCCGGTGTGATCCCTGAGGGAGAGAGAGATCCCGGTGAGTCATCCCTGAGGGAGAGTGATCCCGATGAGTGATCCCTGAGAGATAGATCCCAATGAGTAATCCTTGAGGGAGAGAGATCCTGGTGAGTGATCCCTGTGGGAGAGAGATCCTGGTCAGCGATCCCTGTGGGAGAGAGAGATCCTGGTGAGTGAGGGGGAGAGAGAGATCCCAGTGAGTGATCGCTGAGGGAGAGTGATCCCGATGAGTGATCCCTGAGAGAGAGATCCCAATGAGTAATCCTTGAGGGAGAGAGATACTGGTGAGTGATCCCTGTGGGAGAGAGATCCTGGTCAGCGATCCCTGAGGGAGAGAGAGATCCTGGTGAGTGAAGGAGAGAGAGAGAGAGATCCCAGTGAGTGATCCCTGAGGGAGAGCAAGATCCTGGTGTGTGATCCCCGAGAGCGAAATCCCAGTGAGTGATCCCTGAGGGAGAGAGATCCTGGTGAGTGATCCCTGAGGGAGAGAGACAATTCCCGGTGAGTGATCCCAGAGACAGAGAGAGATCCCGGTGCGTGATCCCTGAGAGAGAGAGAGAGAGATTCTGGTGAGTGATTCCTGAGAGGGAGAGAGACAGATCCCGGTGCGTGATCGTTGAGAGAGAGAGATAGATGCCGGTGAGTCATCCCTGAGAGAGAGAGAGGGAGATCCCGGTCAATGATCCCTAAGGGAGAGAGAGAGATCCCGGTGAGTGATCCCTGAGAGAGAGATCCCGATGAGTGATTCCTGAGAGAGATCCCGATGAATGATCCCTGAGAGAGAGTGATCTGGTGAGTGATCCCTGAGAGTGAGAGATCCCGGTGAGTGATCCCTGAGAGAGAGATCCCGATGAGTGATCCCTGAGAGAGAGATCCCGATGAATGATCCCTGAGAGAGAGTGATCTGGTGAGTGATCCCTGAGAGAGAGAGCGATCCCGGTGAGTGATCCCTGAGAGAGAGATAGATCCCAGTGAGTGATCCCTGAGAGAGAGAGAGAGTTCCCAGTGAGTGATCACTGAAGGAGAGAGTGATCCTGGTGAGTGATCCCTGAGGGTCAGAGAGATCCTGGTGAGAGATCCCTGAGAGAGACTTCCCAGTGAGTGATCCTTGACAGAGAGAGATCCCGGTGAGGGATCCCTGAGATAGAGAGTTCCCGGTGAGTGATCCCAGAGAGAGAGATCCCAGTGAGTGATCCCTGAGAGAGAGAGACCCCGGTGATTGATCCCTGAGAGATAGAGATCCTGGTGATTGATCCCTGAGAGAGACAGTTCCCGGTGAGTGATCTCAGAGAGAGCGAGATCCCGGTGAGTGATCCCTGAGAGAGAGAGATCCCGGTAAGTGATCCCTGAGAGAGAGAGTTCCCGGTGAGTGATCCCAGAGAGAGAGATTCTGGTGAATGATCCCTGAGAGAGAGGGAGAGAGAGAGACAGATCCCAGTGAGTGATCCCTGAGAGAGAGAGAGAAAGATATCCCAGTGTGTGATCCCTGAGGGAGAAAGAGCTCCAGGTGAGTGATCCCTGAGGGAGAGAGAGAGATCCCAGTAAGTGATCCCTGAGGGAGAGTGAGATCGTGGTGTGTGATCCCTGAGAGAGAGATCCCAGTAGTGATCGCTGATGGAGAGAGAGCTCCTGGTGAGTGATCCCTGAGGGAGAGAGAGAGAGAGAGATCCCAGTGAGTGATCCCTGAGGGAGAGCAAGATCGTGGTGTGTGATCCCTGAGAGAGAGATCCCAGTAGTGATCCCTGAGGGAGAGAGAGAGAGAGACAGAGACAGATCCCGGTGAGTGATCCATGAGAGAGAGAGAGAGATCCTGGTGAGTGATCCCTGAGAGAGAGAGAGAGATTGATTGTGGTGAGTGATCCCTGAGAGAGGAGAGAGTTCCTGGTGAGTGAACCCTGAGAGAGATCCCAGTGAGTGATACCAGAGAGAGAGAGTGAGAGAGAGATCCCGGTGAGTGATCCCTGAGGGAGAGAGAGATCCCGGTGAGTGATCCCTGAGGGAGAGATCCCGGTGAGTGATCACTGAGAAAGAGAAATCCCGGTGAGTGATCCCTGAGAGAGAGATATCCTGGTGAGTGATCCCCGAGGGAGAGAGATCCTGGTCAGTGATCCCTGAGTGAGACATCCTGGTAGTGATCCCTGAGGGAGAGAGATCCCGGGCAGTATCCCTGAGGGAGAGAGATCCTGGTGCGTGATCCCTGAGAGTGTGATCCCAGGGATTGGTCCATGAGAAAGAGAGAGATCCCGGTGAGTGATCCCTGAGAGAGAGAGAGATAGATCCCAGTGAGTGATCCCTGAGAGAGAGAGCGTTCCCAGTGAGTGATCACTGAGGGAGAGAGAGAGATCCTGGTGAGTGATCCCTGAGGGTCAGAGAGATCCTAGTGAGAGACCCCTGAGAGAGAGAATTCCCGGTGTGACCTTGACAGAGAGAGAGATCCCGGTGAGTGATCCCTGAGAGAGAGAGATCCCAGTAAGTGACCCCTAAGAAAGAGAGAGATCCCGGTGAGTGATCCCAGAGGGAGAGAGAGATCCTGGTGAGTGATCCCTGAGGAAGAGAGAGATCCCTTTGAGTGATCGCTGAGGGAGAGATCTCAGTGAGTGATCCCTGAGGGAGAGGGAGATCCCAGTGAGTGATCCCTGAGAGAGAGAGATCCCGGTGTGATCCCTGAGGGAGAGAGAGATCCCGGTGAGTGATCCCTGGGGGAGAGTGATCCCGATGAGTGATCCCTGAGAGAGAGATCCCAATGAGTAATCCTTGAGGGAGAGAGATCCTGGTGAGTGATCCATGTGGGAGAGAGATCCCGGTCAGTGATCCCTGAGGGAGAGAGAGATCCTGGTGAGTGAGGGAGAGAGAGAGAGAGATCCCAGTGAGTGACCCCTGAGGGAGACCAAAATCCTGGTGTGTGATCCCCGAGAGCGAAATCCCAGTGAGTGATCCCTGAGGGAGAGAGATCCTGGTGAGTGATCCCTGAGGGAGAGAGACAATTCCCGGTGAGTGATCCCAGAGACAGAGAGAGATCCCGGTGAGTGATCCCTGAGAGAGAGAGAGAGAGATCCTGGTGAGTGATTCCTGAGAGGGAGAGAGACAGATCCCGGTGCGTGATCGTTGAGAGAGAGAGATAGATGCCGGTGAGTCATCCCTGAGAGAGAGAGAGGGAGATCCCGGTCAATGATCCCTAAGGGAGAGAGAGAGATCCCGGTGAGTGATCCCTGAGAGAGAGATCCCGATGAGTGATTCCTGAGAGAGAGATCCCGATGAATGATCCCTGAGAGAGAGTGATCTGGTGAGTGATCCCTGAGAGTGAGAGATCCCGGTGAGTGATCCCTGAGAGAGAGAGATCCCGATGAGTGATCCCTGAGAGAGAGATCCCGATGAATGATCCCTGAGAGAGTGATCTGGTGAGTGATCCCTGAGAGAGAGAGCGATCCCGGTGAGTGATCCCTGAGAGAGAGATAGATCCCAGTGAGTGATCCCTGAGAGAGAGAGAGAGTTCCCAGTGAGTGATCACTGAAGGAGAGAGTGATCCTGGTGAGTGATCCCTGAGGGTCAGAGAGATCCTGGTGAGAGATCCCTGAGAGAGACTTCCCAGTGAGTGATCCTTGACAGAGAGAGATCCCGGTGAGGGATCCCTGAGATAGAGAGTTCCCGGTGAGTGATCCCAGAGAGAGAGATCCCAGTGAGTGATCCCTGAGAGAGAGAGACCCCGGTGATTGATCCCTGAGAGATAGAGATCCTGGTGATTGATCCCTGAGAGAGACAGTTCCCGGTGAGTGATCTCAGAGAGAGCGAGATCCCGGTGAGTGATCCCTGAGAGAGAGAGATCCCGGTAAGTGATCCCTGAGAGAGAGAGTTCCCGGTGAGTGATCCCAGAGAGAGAGATTCTGGTGAATGATCCCTGAGAGAGAGGGAGAGAGAGAGACAGATCCCAGTGAGTGATCCCTGAGAGAGAGAGAGAAAGATATCCCAGTGTGTGATCCCTGAGGGAGAAAGAGCTCCAGGTGAGTGATCCCTGAGGGAGAGAGAGAGATCCCAGTAAGTGATCCCTGAGGGAGAGTGAGATCGTGGTGTGTGATCCCTGAGAGAGAGATCCCAGTAGTGATCGCTGATGGAGAGAGAGCTCCTGGTGAGTGATCCCTGAGGGAGAGAGAGAGAGAGAGATCCCAGTGAGTGATCCCTGAGGGAGAGCAAGATCGTGGTGTGTGATCCCTGAGAGAGAGATCCCAGTAGTGATCCCTGAGGGAGAGAGAGAGAGAGACAGAGACAGATCCCGGTGAGTGATCCATGAGAGAGAGAGAGAGATCCTGGTGAGTGATCCCTGAGAGAGAGAGAGAGATTGATCGTGGTGAGTGATCCCTGAGAGAGGAGAGAGTTCCTGGTGAGTGAACCCTGAGAGAGATCCCAGTGAGTGATACCAGAGAGAGAGAGTGAGAGAGAGATCCCGGTGAGTGATCCCTGAGGGAGAGAGAGATCCCGGTGAGTGATCCCTGAGGGAGAGATCCCGGTGAGTGATCACTGAGAAAGAGAAATCCCGGTGAGTGATCCCTGAGAGAGAGATATCCTGGTGAGTGATCCCCGAGGGAGAGAGATCCTGGTCAGTGATCCCTGAGTGAGACATCCTGGTAGTGATCCCTGAGGGAGAGAGATCCCGGGCAGTATCCCTGAGGGAGAGAGATCCTGGTGCGTGATCCCTGAGAGTGTGATCCCAGGGATTGGTCCATGAGAAAGAGAGAGATCCCGGTGAGTGATCCCTGAGAGAGAGAGAGATAGATCCCAGTGAGTGATCCCTGAGAGAGAGAGCGTTCCCAGTGAGTGATCACTGAGGGAGAGAGAGAGATCCTGGTGAGTGATCCCTGAGGGTCAGAGAGATCCTAGTGAGAGACCCCTGAGAGAGAGAATTCCCGGTGTGACCTTGACAGAGAGAGAGATCCCGGTGAGTGATCCCTGAGAGAGAGAGATCCCAGTAAGTGACCCCTAAGAAAGAGAGAGATCCCGGTGAGTGATCCCAGAGGGAGAGAGAGATCCTGGTGAGTGATCCCTGAGGAAGAGAGAGATCCCTTTGAGTGATCGCTGAGGGAGAGATCTCAGTGAGTGATCCCTGAGGGAGAGGGAGATCCCAGTGAGTGATCCCTGAGAGAGAGAGATCCCGGTGTGATCCCTGAGGGAGAGAGAGATCCCGGTGAGTGATCCCTGGGGGAGAGTGATCCCGATGAGTGATCCCTGAGAGAGAGATCCCAATGAGTAATCCTTGAGGGAGAGAGATCCTGGTGAGTGATCCATGTGGGAGAGAGATCCCGGTCAGTGATCCCTGAGGGAGAGAGAGATCCTGGTGAGTGAGGGAGAGAGAGAGAGAGATCCCAGTGAGTGACCCCTGAGGGAGACCAAAATCCTGGTGTGTGATCCCCGAGAGCGAAATACCAGTGAGTGATCCCTGAGGGAGAGAGATCCCGGTGAGTGATCCCTGTGGGAGAGAGACAGTTTCCGGTGAGTGATCCCATAGACAGAGATAGATCCAGGTGAGTGATCCCTGAGAGAGAGAGAGAGATCCTGGTGAGTGATTCCTGAGAGGGAGAGAGACAGATCCTGGTGAGTGATCATTGAGAGAGAGAGAGAGATGCCGGTGAGTCATCCCTGAGAGAGAGAGAGAGAGAGATCCCGGTGAGTGATCCCTGAGAGAGAGAGAGATCCCGGTGAGTGATCCCTGAGAGAGAGAGAGATAATGGTGAGTGATCCCTGAGAGAGAGAGGTAGATCCCGGTCAATGATCCCTGAGGGAGAGAGAGAGATCCCGGTGAGTGATCCCTGAGAGAGAGATCCTGGTGAGTGATTCCTGAGAGAGAGATCCCGATGAATGATCCCTAAGAGAGAGTGATCCGGTGAGTGATCCCTGAGAGAGAGTGATCCTGGTGACTGATCCCTGAGAGAGAGAGAGAGTTCCCAGTGAGTGATTGCTGAAGGAGAGAGTGATCCTGGTGAGTGATCCCTGAGGGTCAGAGAGATCCTGGTGAGAGATCCCTGAGAGAGAGAATTCCCAGTGAGTGATCCTTGACAGAGAGAGATCCTGGTGAGTGATCCCTGTGGGAGAGAGTGATCCTGGTGCGTGATCCCTGAGGAAGAGCAAGATCCTGGTGTGTGATCCCCGAGAGTGAAATCCCGGTAGTGATCCCTGTGGGAGAGAGATCCCGGTCAGCGATCCCTGAGGGAGAGAGAGATCCTGGTGAGTGAGGGAGAGAGAGAGAGAGATCCCAGTGAGTGACCCCTGCGGAAGAGCGAGATCTTGGTGTGTGATCCCCGAGAGCAAAATCCCGGTAGTGATCCCTGAGGGAGAGAGATCCTGGTGAGTGATCCCTGAGGGAGAGAGACAGATCCTGGTGAGTGATCCCAAGAGAGAGAGACAGATCCTGGTGAGAGATCACTGAGAGAGAGAGATCCCGGTGAGAGATCCCAGAGAGAGAGAGAGAGAGAGATCCCGGTGAGTCATCCCTGAGAGAGCGAGAGAGAGAGATAACGGTTAGTGATCGCTGAGAGATAGAGATCCCAGTGAGTGATCCCTGAGAGTGAGGGAGATCCCAGAGAGTGATCCCTGAGAGAGAGAGAAGGAGAGGTCCCGGTGAGTGATCCCTGAGAGAGAGGGAGATCCCGGTGAGTGATCCCTGAGGGAGAGAGAGAGAGAGAGATCCTGGTGAGTGATCCCTGAGAGAGAGATCCTGGTGAGTGATCCCTGAGAGAGAGAGATCCCGGTGAGTGATTCCTGTGAGAGAGAGAGATCCCAGTGAGTGATTCCTGAGAGAGAGATCCCGATGAAGGATCCCTGAGAGAGAGAGTGATCCCGGTGAGTGATCCCTGAGAGAGAAAGAGCGATCCCGGTGTGTGATCCCTGAGAGAGAGAGATAGATCCCAGTGAGTGATCCCTGAGAGAGAGTTCCCAGTGAATGATCGCTGAGGGAGAGAGAGATCCTGGTGAGTGTTCCCTGAGGGTCAGAGAGATCCCAGTGAGTGATCCCTGAGGGAGAGAAAGATCCCAGTGAGTGATCCCTGAGAGAGAGAGATCCTGGTATGATCCCTGAGGGAGAGAGAGATCCCAGTGAGTGATCCCCGAGGGAGAGTGATCCCAATGAGTGATCCCTGAGAGAGAGATCTCAATGAGTAATCCTTGAGGGAGAGAGATCCTGGTGAGTGATCCCTGTGGGAGAGAGATCCCGGTCAGCAATCCCTGAGGGAGAGAGAGATCCTGGTGAGTGAGGGTGAGAGAGAGAGATCCCAGTGAGTGATCGCTGAGGGAGAGCGAGATCCTGTTGTGTGATCCCCGAGAGCAAAATCCCAGTGAGTGATCCCCAAGGGAGAGAGATCCCGGTGAGTGATCCCTGAGGGAGAGAGACAGTTCCCGGTGAGTGATCCCAGAGACAGAGACAGAGACAGATCCAGGTGAGTGATCCCTGAGAGAGAGAGAGATCCTGGTGAGTGATTCCTGAGAGGGAGAGAGACAGATCCTGGTGAGTGATCATTGAGAGAGAGAGATGCCGGTGAGTCATCCTTGAGAGAGAGAGAGAGATCCCAGTGAGTGATCCCTGAGAGAGAGAGAGAGTTCCCAGTGAGTGATCGTTGAGGGTGAGAGATCCTAGTGAGTGATCCCTGAGAGAGAGATCCCGTTGAGTGATTTCTGAGAGAGAGTTCCCAGTGAATGATCACTGAGGGAGAGAGAGATCCTGGTGAGTGATCCCTGAGGGTCAGAGAGATCCTGGTCAGTGATCCCTGAGAGAGATAATTCCCGGTGACTGATCCTTGACAGAGGGAGAGATCCTGGTGAGGGATCCCTGAGAGAGAGAGAGAGATCCCGGTAAGTGATCCCTGATGGAGAGATCCCGGTGAGTAATCCCTGAGAGAGAGAGGGATCCTGGTGAGTGATCCCTGAGAGTGGAGAGATCCTGATGAGTGATCCCTGAGGGAGGGAGAGATCCCAGTGAGTGATCCCTGAGAGAGAGAGAGATCCCAGTGAGTGATCCCTGAGGGAGAGAGATCCCAGTGAGTGATCCCTGAGGGAGAGTGATCCCAATTAGTGATCCCTGAGGGAAAGAGATCCTGGTGCATGATCCCTGTGGGAGAGAGATCCCGGTCAGCGATCCCTGTGGGAGAGAGAGATCCTGGTGCATGATCCCTGAGGAAGAGCGAGATCCTGGTGTGTGATCCTTGAGAGCGAAATCCCGCTAATGATCCCTGTGGGAGAGAGATCCTGGTCAGCGATCCCTGAGGGAGAGAGAGATCCTGGTGAGTGAGGGAGAGAGAGAGAGATCCCAGTGAGTGACCCCAGACGAAGAGCGAGATCTTGGTGTGTGATCCCCGAGAGCGAAATCCCGGTAGTGATCCCTGAGGGAGAGAGATCCTGGTGAGTGATCCCTGAGGGAGAGAGACAGATCCCGGTGAGTGATCCCAAGAGAGAGTGACAGATCCCAGTGAGAGATCCCTGAGAGAGAGAGATCCCGGTGAGTCATCCCTGAGAGAGAGAGAGATCCCAGTAAGTGACCCCTAAGAAGGAGAGATATCCCGGCGAGTGATCCCTGAGGGAGAGAGAGAGATCCCAGAGAGTGAACCCTGAGAGAGAGAGAGATCCTGGTGAGTGATCCCTGAGGGAGAGAGAGATCCCTTTGAGTGATCCCTGAGGAAGAGCGAGATCCTGGTGTGTGAACCCCGAGAACGAAATCCCAGTAGTGATCCCTGTGGGAGAGAGATCCTGGTCAGCGATCCCTGAGGGAGAGAGTGATCATGGTGAGTGAGGGAGAGGGAGAGAGATCCCAGTGAGTGATCCCTGAGGAAGAGTGAGATCCTGGTGTGTGATCCCCGAGAGCGAAATCCCGGTAGTGATCCCTGTGGGAGAGAGAGAGAGATCCCAGTGAGTGATTCCTGAGAGAGAGAGAGATCCCAGTGTGTGATCCCTCAGAGAGTGAGATTCTGGTGAGAGATCCCTGAGAGAGAGAGATCCCGATGAGTGATCCCTGAGAGAGAGACAGATCCTAGTGAGTGATCCCTAAGAGAGAAAGAGATCCCAGTGAGTGATCCCTGAGAGAGAGAGAGAGAGATCTGGGTGAGTGATCCCTGAGACAGAGAGAGAGATGCTGCCGAGTGATCCTGAGGGAGAGAGATCCTGGTGTGTGATCCATGAGGGACGAGCGATTCCGATGAGCGATCCCTGAGGGAGAGAGAGATACCGGTGAGTGATCCCTGAGGGAGAGACAGATCCTAGTGAGTGATCCCTAAGAGAGAAAGAGATCCCAGTGAGTGATCCCTGAGAGAGAGTGAGAGAGAGAGAGAGATCCGGGTGAGTGATCCCTGAGACAGAGAGATGCTGCCGAGTGATCCTGAGGGAGAGAGATCCTGGTGAGTGATCCATGAGGGACGAGTGATCCTGATGAGCGATCCCTGAGGGAGAGAGAGATACCAGTGAGTGATCCCTGAGGGAGAGAGAAATCCCGGTGAGTGATCCCTGAGAGAGGATGAAATCCCGGTGAGTGATTCCTGAGAGGGGAGAGATCCAGGTGAGTAATCCCTGAGGGAGAGAGAGATCCCAGTGAGTGATCCCTGAAAGAGAGAGAGATCCTGGTGAGTGATCCCTGAGGGAGAGAGAGATGCTGTCGTGTGATCCCTGAGGGAGAGAGATCCCGGTGAGTGATCCCTGAGGGAGAGAGATCCCAGTAAACTATCCCTGAGGGAGAGATAGTGGTGCAGGTGAGTGATCCCTGAGGAAGAAAGAGATACCGGTGAGTGATCCCTGAGGGAGTGAGATCCTGGTGACTGATCCTTGGGGAAATAGATTCCAGTGAGTGATCCCCGAGGGAGAGAGAGATGCTGCCAAGTGATCCTGAGAGAGAGAGATTCTGGTGAGTGATCCATGAGGGAGAGAGATCCCAGTGAGTGATCCCTGAGGGAGAGAGAGATACCGGTGAGTGAGCCCTGAGGGAGAGAGAAATCCCCGTGAGTGATCCCTGAGAGAGCGTGAGATCCCGGTGAGTGATTCCCGAGAAGGGAGAGATCCAGGTGAGTGATCCCTGAGGGAGAATGATCCCCGTGAGTGATCCCTGAGAGAGATCCCAATGAGTAATCCCTGAGGGATAGAGATCCTGGTGAGTAATCCCTGAGGGACAGAGAGAAATCCCGGTGTGTGATCCCTGAGGGAGAGCGAGATCCTGGTGTGTGATCCCTGAGAGAGATCCCAGTAGTGATCCCTGGGGGAGAGAGATCCCAATGAGTGATCCCTGAGAGAGAGAGAGAGATCCCGGTGAGTGATCCCTGAGAGAGAGAGAGATTGAGATCCCGGTGAGTGATCCCTGAGGGAGAGAGATATCCCAGAGAATGATCCCTGAGAGAGAGTTCCCAGTGAGTGATCGCTGAGGGAGAGAGAGTTCCTGGTGAGTGATCCCTGAGGGTCAGAGAGATCCCAGTGAGAGATCCCTGAGAGAGAGAATTCCCAGTGAGTGATCCTTGACAGAGAGATCCCGGTGAGGGATCCCTGAGAGAGAGAACCGGTAAGTGATCCCTAAGAAAGAGAGAGATCCCGGTGAGTGATCCCTGAGGTAGAGAGAGAGAGAGAGATCCGGAGAGTGATCCCTGAGAGAGAGAGAGATAACGGTGAGTGATCACAGAGAGAGAGAGATCCTGGTGAGTGATCCCTGAGCGAGAGAGAGAGAGATCCCAGTGAGTGATTCCTGAGAGAGAGAGATCCCAGTGTGTGATCCCTCAGAGAGTGAGATTCTGGTGAGAGATCCCTGAGAGAGAGAGATCCCGGTGAGTGATCCCTGAGAGAGAGACAGATCCTAGTGAGTGATCCCTAAGAGAGAAAGAGATCCCAGTGAGTGATCCTTGAGAGAGAGAGAGAGAGATCTGGGTGAGTGATCCCTGAGACAGAGAGAGAGATGCTGCCGAGTGATCCTGAGGGAGAGAGATCCTGGTGTGTGATCCATGAGGGACGAGCGATTCCGATGAGCGATCCCTGAGGGAGAGAGAGATACCGGTGAGTGATCCCTGAGGGAGAGACAGATCCTAGTGAGTGATCCCTAAGAGAGAAAGAGATGCCAGTGAGTGATCCCTGAGAGAGAGTGAGAGAGAGAGAGAGATCCGGGTGAGTGATCCCTGAGACAGAGAGATGCTGCCGAGTGATCCTGAGGGAGAGAGATCCTGGTGAGTGATCCATGAGGGACGAGTGATCCTGATGAGCGATCCCTGAGGGAGAGAGAGATACCAGTGAGTGATCCCTGAGGGAGAGAGAAATCCCGGTGAGTGATCCCTGAGAGAGGATGAAATCCCGGTGAGTGATTCCTGAGAGGGGAGAGATCCAGGTGAGTAATCCCTGAGGGAGAGAGAGATCCCAGTGAGTGATCCCTGAAAGAGAGAGAGATCCTGGTGAGTGATCCCTGAGAGAGAGAGAGTTAACGGTGAGTGATCACTGAGAGAGAGAGATCCCAGTGAGTGATGCCTGAGAGAGAGGGGGATCCTGGAGAGTGATCCCTGAAAGAGAGAGAGAAGGAGAGGTCCTGGTGAGGGATCCCTGAGAGAGAGCTCCCGGTGAGTGATCCCTGAGAGGGATCCCGGTGACTGATCCCTGAGAGTGGAGAGATCCTGGTGAGTGATCCCTGTTGGAGAGAGAGATCCCAACGAGTGATCCCTGAGAGAGAGATCCCAGTGAGTGATCCCCGAGGGAGAGAGATCTTGGTGAGTGATCCCTGAGGGAGAGTGATCCTGATGAGTGATCCCTGAGAGAGAGATCCCAATGAGTAATCCCTGAGGGAGAGAGATCCTGGTGAGTGATCCCTGAGGAAGAGCGAGATCCTGGTGTGTGATCCCTGAGAACGAAATCCCGGTAGTGATCCCTGTGGGAGAGAGCTCCCAGTCAGCGATCCCTGAGGGAGAGAGAGATCCTGGTGAGTGATGGAGAGAGAGAGAGATCCCAGTGAGTGATCCCTGAGGAAGAGCGAGATCCTGGGGAGTGATCCCTGAGAGAGAGAGATCCCAGTGAGTGATCCCTGAGAGAGAGAGATGCCGGTTAGTGATCCCTGACAGAGATAGAGAGGGAGATCCCGGTCAATGATCCCTGAGGGAGAGAGAGAGAGATCCCGGTGAGAGATCCCTGAGAGAGAGATACCGGTGAGTGATCCTTGAGAGAGATTTCGGTGAGTGATCCCTGAGAGAGAGAGTGAGAGATGCCGGTGAGTGATCCCTGAGAGAGAGAGAGAGGGAGATCCTGGTCAATGATCCCTGAGGGAGAGAGAGAGATCCCGGTGAGTGATCCCTGAGAGAGATCCCAGTGAGTGATTCCTGAGAGAGAGATCCCAGTGAGTGATCCTTGAGAGAGATTTCGGAGAGTGATCCCTGAGAGAGAGAGTGAGAGATGCCGGTGAGTGATCCCTGAGAGAGAGAGAGAGATAACGGTGAGTGATCGCTGAGAGAGAGAGATCCCAGTGAGTGATGCCTGAGAGAGAGGGGGATCCTGGAGAGTGATCCCTGAAAGAGAGAGAGAAGGAGAGGTCCTGGTGAGGGATCCCTGAGAGAGAGATCCTGGTGAGTGATCCCTGAGAGAGAGGTCCCAGTGAGTGATTCCTGAGAGAGAGAGAGAGAGAGATAACGGTGAGTAATCTCTGAGAGAGAGAGAGAGAGGGAGATCCTGGTCAATGATCCCTGAGGGAGAGAGAGAGATCCCGGTGAGTGATCCCTGAGAGAGATCCCAGTGAGTGATTCCTGAGAGAGAGATCCCAGTGAGTGATCCCTGAGAGAGAGATCCCAGTGAGTGATCCCTGGGAGAGAGAGATCCCAGTGAGT